>NW_020185029.1:0-2608 GCF_003031525.2 Neophocaena asiaeorientalis asiaeorientalis | reverse complement strand
CACAACAGTGAGAGGCCCGTGTACCGCCAAAAAAAAAAAACCCCGAGTCAAACAGTGCAAGCGGGGAGTGGGTGTGTTACATCTCATGGAAGGGGGTCCGGAGCTGCACGAGGCTCTGCTTGCCCCTCGTTGTGCAGCTGCCCTCCTTCTACCAGCTGCTTTCTTGGGCTGTAGCAGGACATTTGCCGCAGCTTCAGATCATACCAAGACCGACCCTCCAGAGTTTAACCACCTCCTGCCCAGGTCTTAGAGAAGGGACCCTTTCCAAGAAGCTCCCAGCAGACTTGCCCTAAAGTCTTAGTGACTAGATCCAGGTCAGGGTCCTGGCTGGCGATCAGCTCCCAGGATTCACTCAGACAGTCAGAAATGACCTCCTGTCCCCCGGAGGCTCGGTTAGGAAGGGAAAAGTGGAAGTTGGGTTTGTTATGATCACACATGCTGTATTTCAATTTTTTTTTTTTCTGTTTGTGAAATCACTTGAAGTTGAGTTTTCCCACAAAACTACATACAAAGAATAACCAGACTCAAACTGAATTTTAGTATAATTCTTATCTTTGTCCAAAAAAATCACTGTGTTCCCTTTAGGTCTTTCCAAGCACCCTGAAGGTAACTCTGAAGACACTTAACCCAGTCACATTATGTTACACAGACTCATGGCATCTCTTGGCCAACTGAAGGTCCAACTGAAGGTCCAACCTAGTTTGGCCAGCTGAAGGTCCAACCTAGTTTAAGAAAACAAGGCTCGCATACTCTGCCCCCAGATGTCTCCACGTGTAGCCCTGATAAATAATAAAATCCACTGGACTAAACTTTATGAATAAACGTGACTTTGGTTCCGGTGCAATAACTTCCCGTTCACAGATGGCTCTCGTTCATATATTTGGACTCTGGCAGATGTTAATATCATCCTAGGAAGGTTTGAGGCTCTTACTGGGAGGATTTGGTTGAGAGAAAAACTCTTGCTTCTCCTGGAGTTACCGCCAGGCCCTCGATGTGCAGGGAGTGCCTTGTGCGTCGGCCTCTGCCATCTTCTGTGAGCGGTTTGCACAAACAGTGAACAGCCCATTACAAGGTGAAATTGGCAGCAGGCCGACCCTGAGACAGATAGTCCAGGCCTTGCTGTCTTGGGTCCCTGGAGAATCACGGTTGGGTAAAGATGATGGACATCCGTGGAGAGCCTCCTGGATTAACTGTCACTCCTAGGGTTGAGGTCTTCGGAGGGGCTGAAGGCCTGAGGCAGCGAAGGCTGGTGTGGAGAGAGAAGGCAGCCCCGAGCGTGTGAGGGCCTGAGCTTGGGGTACAAGGAAGATGCCCTGCAGTTTGGGCAGGAAGCCTTGCCCCAAACCTGTGCTCCTACCCCGCTCTGAGTGTGTGTTCGGGGCCACCTTTCTTCACCTGGCGCCAGCCTCCCTGCCTCCCTAGCCGTGGCTGTGGCTGCAGCCTGAGGTGTTGCCTGGGCCCTGCCTCCTCTCCTGAAGGCCTGGACGGGTCTTGCGGCTACACCCAAGCGGGACCCTCTGCGGCTCGTCACAGCCTCAGCCAGCCAGCTGCCCTCGCTCACTCCCCCTTCTGCTTCTGCCTCGGCTTAGGGCAGGTTCGTGGCCTCTGAGCTCCTGGGCTGGGCAGATCTAAAAATGCAGCCTCGTGAGGCTACACTTAGGGCCGAATCCAGGCTCAGGAACTTCCCTCTCGGGCTCAAGAAAGCTGCTCTGAGCCACACTCCAGGTTAATTTAGGACCAAATCCAGGTTCTGGAACTTCCCTCTTGGGCCCAAGGAATCCACTCTGAGCCGCACTCGCCCCCTCTGAAAAGCTGAGATAAAAATAATGCACACCTCAGAGGGTTATTTCAAGGATTCAAGAAGATAACATATGAACGACCTTCACAAACCATAATGCACCGATCTATTATCTTTTTAAAGGAAATTGTTCCATATCGATCTCTGAAGATACAGTCTGTCTCGTTCAGCGTGGCACGTAAATCTGTCCATCAAAACGAGGTACCAGAAAAGACCTTCTTTCCCTAGTTCTTGACAAAATGAGTTCAGCTTTAAGGCAATCTCAGGTTCAAATTTCAATTGATGAAAAGAATGTAGAGTGAACAGTCTCTCATCCAGTCCTGTTTTCCAGTCACTAGACTCTCCGCTCTGGAGACGGCCAGAATGATCATTTTTCTGGACATTGCTCCAGAGATGCTTTATGGAGGGGAATGTTGACTGTCCATCATCCTCCCCTTTTACACAAATGGCAGCTGACTCTGCACACTGCACCTCTCTTTCCCACCCACCCCCCACTTGTTTTATCTTTGCCAATCAGAGAGGTGGTAATGGTATTTTGCTGTCGTTTTCATTTGTATTTTACTTACTGTAAGTGAGACTAAGCACGGTTTCCTGTCTAAAAGTCATGTGAGTTTCCTTTCTTGTGAACTGTGTTTTTGTATGTTTTGCCCATTTTTTAAAAAGTTGACCCTGTTATTGATTTCTGGGAGCTCTTTACTAGGGAAAGGAGCTCTTCGTGAACTATGTCGCAACTATTTTCCCAGTTTTTCATTTACCTTTTAAAAAAAAATTATTTATTTATTTGGCTGCGCCGGGTCTTAGTTGTGGCAT
>NW_020185028.1:0-2607 GCF_003031525.2 Neophocaena asiaeorientalis asiaeorientalis | reverse complement strand
GAGCCTGTGCTCCGCAGCGGGAGAGGCCGCAACGGTGAGAGACCCGCGTACCGCAAAACAAACAAACAAACAAAACACAGTACGTGAAAAGGACTACACTCTCCTTTTTTGCCCTAAAATTTTAATTTCCGGGGAGGGAGTCATGAGCATCTGAGGCATCCATAGACAGAAAAATTTAATGAATAAAATATTGTCAACTTGGTTCCCTATTTCCAAACAGATTAGAATGGCAGAGACAAAAATGATTGTTAGTGATTTTTTCCCCCACATTGCAATACCCTGCTGTGATTATGTTTTATTTTGCATAATGAAAGGATAGCACCTACTCAAGTGGCTTAAGTTTACACTTGCCTGTTTCAAATATCGGCATTCATAATTTATGGTCAGCTGATTTATACTACTTCATTTGAGTAGACAGAAAATGCTTCTCATTAAAAATAAATTCCTAACACATGAAAATTTTATCTTTTATTTTTCCATGTTGAGTTTTTCATAGTCATTGGATAAATGTTGCTGCAAAATCTAATTTTAAATTCTGATACATTTTTATGTCCTTATATTAAATTCTGAACACATATCCTATGTCTGGGAATACTATGACATAAAAAGCTGAAACACAAAGTGAAGCTATTGCAGATGTCTAACAAGAGAAAACGGACATACAAATACCCTTGTAAATCTCAGTAAATTATAATTCAATTTTGCTCCAGATTTAAAAACCTTGCTTGTTGGTTTGAGTGGGGGTATACTTGCCCCACTTAGCACTGTCCACTTCCCATGAAAAGCAATCCTGTTATCTATCTTCTTTGACCCCTTTGGATGCACAGTTGTGGTGGAGCCACTATTCCAATTTTGTGCCCTGAGACAATGCTTCCTTCTGCACTTTCTCAGTTTATCCCACATACACCATGGACATGCACCCCAAGGCTTTACAACATCCCCTGGCTTCCAGGAAGATATAGACTGACCTGGGTTTAGCCATCCCAGGAAGGTTCTGGTTTGCTGGGAGGGGATTCTAAGAGTCGGGACATCATCACAGATACTGGCCAAGCAGAGCTGTTGGCTTTAATTGTCACTTTCAATCAGATCACCTTTAATTTTATGTGTCTTTATATGAGAGTTCCATATACCAACTCATTTGAAAACAAGGTTCTCCCTTTCTTAAGTTCCTTATAAGCACTGTCTTATAACCAGCTCGGAAAATAGGAGGCAATAATAACATTCTCTGATGTGCTTTTCATTGAGTCCTAGGAAAGCTTACTTTCCACATCTATCTGTATATAAATATGCAGATAGGGTGCTCAGTGACCTGCTAGCAGTCACTCAGTTTGTGTCCTTCTTGAGTCAAAATTTTTAACTGCAGGAATTTTGTAAGAGGCAAACTGGTGAATGAGGAGATCACATCATTTCATCTATTAGTGTCTGCCCATAAGCTCACCCTGCAATCTTCCATGCACTTTTGAAAAGCACCAAGAGAACAGCATTGCCACCAATGCTGATGGGTATCTCACAGGTATAGGGAAAGATTCCGCAAATGCCTTTTCTTCCTATTTACACCTTTATGAGCCTTTATACAATTTTAGTAGGCATTTATTTGTATATGTTTATGGTGTCCAAGAACATGTTTAATCATTGTTCTTTAATATTCTCTGTAAAAGGAAAGCCTCCTCTGTTGTAGCACACAGAGGAAAGTGATAAGTAAAAGTACCTTCTATCCGTGGAGACCTTGATTTCTCAAAGAGCTTTTATGTTGATTAATTCACGTAATATTCACAAACACTTTGGCATGAATATAATACTACTAAAACAAAGGACATTGTGAAAAGTACTGGTTTTAAAGCAGATGACTCCAAGAATCACCTGTTCTCTCTTTTAACCATCAGCTGGTTAGTTATCTTCATCACAGGCCAGCCTGGTTCCAACTGCCCGACTGTGAGGTTAGCCATAGGGTCTCTGACCATTTGTCTTTTGTTCTTCTTGAGAAGATTTTTTTTTTTTTAAGGCAGATAAAGGCTTGTTTTTTATTGAATGAGTGGTCTATCTAATTGCCGAGGCCACTATGTACAGAGAAGAGAGGGAGAACTTTATTTCTTGGTCTCTTCCTTCTTGGACAGAGTCTTGATGATTTCTTCCTCCTTGGCCTGGAGCCGGTCTTCATGGTCCTTGTGGGCTTCCTTGGTCTTAGACCCGCGGGCCCCAGCCTGGTCCGTCAGAAGCTTCTCGCAAGCCTTGGCTGCCTTCAGCTTGTGGATCTGTTCCATGAGAATCCACTTGTTTTTGAACACGTTACCCTTTACTTTCAGGTATAGGCTGTGATACCTGTGCTGGTCAATCTTCTTAGATTCACGGTATCTTCTGAGCAGCCGGCAGCCAGGTTAACTTTTAGGGCATTAGAGCACTGGCAGTACCCTTTTGCTTACCTATGTCCATATGCCTGTCCTTCCTGTGGCCCAAGGTGTTTTTCCGGCATCGAGCCTGGGAATGGACCATCACAGGCTTCCTGATGATGAGCCCATCTTTGATCAGTTTCCGGATCTGCTGACGGGAGTTGGCATTGGTGATTTCCTTAGTCTCATTGGGGTCCAACCAGACCTTCTTTTTGCCACA
>NW_020185027.1:0-2602 GCF_003031525.2 Neophocaena asiaeorientalis asiaeorientalis | reverse complement strand
GCGTCTTACTCTTCCGCCATCTTCAAGGTCCCCCCCCCCACACTCTATTTTATTTCCCCTGCTTGTCTCCACTCTTGACATTTAATGTTACATAATTTATTTTAATCTATGATTAGAGCCCTGAATTATTACATTATTAAGATAAGATGTCATGAATACTAAAAATATATTATTTTCCATATACATTTTTTCAAAGATTTTGGGGGAGTTTACATTCAATTTTGTAACTGCATTTACAATATTTGTTTACTTTTAATTCAAATAATAAGTCTTTTATACAATAAATTTCTCATTCTTTTATTCTTGATGTTGAATCATCTTTTGTAGGCTTGCAGATATATTTTAGTTGCTTCCCTACTGAGGATATATTAACCATTTTCTTTGAGAAATTTCTTATATATTGACAAATATATCTCTATGTGCCTCATACATGAATAACAGGCACTTGTCTATAATGAGAATTCTTCATTCAAATCTATGTCCATCATAAAAACAAACAAAAGCAAAACACTTCATATACAACATTCCACTCTATCATAATACATAATGTCTCAGTGAAGAACTCTGACAACAGCTTGTCTTTTTCCTTATTCATTATTTTTTATCTGTAAAATTCAAAAATTTATAAGGGCATATCCAGGTATCTTGATGAGCCTTTGGTTTTTTTCCTCTCAGATCTTCAGCTTGAAAACTGTTTCTTTTCTTTTAAATTTAATTATTTATGTCCTTGCTATTTTTCTCTTTCTTCCCCTGAAATAGTTGTTTCTTTGATCATATCTCTACCATTCGTATCCATGATTATCTGGGCCATCATTTTCATCTCTTTGATATTGCTCCTGCATTACAGAAAAATTTCTCAAATCTTTCCCCACTTCATTGATTGAATTAATTTTTTTTATATGTGCTCTTTACTATCTCAAATGCTACTTTAATTTTCTATTGAATTTTGCATTTTCTTACAAACTGTTTTAGTCTTCACTTTTTCCATTCTTTCATTCCATCCTATTCTCTCCTTAATAACACCTATTATGGTTTTGTAGCGGCTTCTCCTCCTGAATCTTTTTGAGAACATCAAGAATATAAGTGTAAATTTTTCAGCTATTTCAAAAATAAACTAATTTTAAAAAACTATGTTATCAATTGGCCTCATCAAGTCAGTGCCCTTTGCCTTCTTCCAGCAGTGCCTTCTTATGACATCTTGACTTATTTACTTTACTTTCACTGTGTTGAGATTGATTCAGGCTTGCCATTTCCTTCAGATAGGGTAGGTGAATTTTTTCCTTTTCTGCCATCACAGAACACTTGGCTCTTATAATTTCTCCCATAATTTTTCCTTTTTGTCTCTGAACTACATCTAAAATCTTTAATTTTTGGTCCTATCCAAATTTGCTGAATAGAGGTTGAAACTTTTACCCTATACCTTACAAAATTAACTTAGGTTATCAGATAACAGTGTGTAAATTTGCTTTTGCATGGTGCAAAGCATGAAAAATTGTACAAAGTTCCATCATCTACTCTCTAAAGTGCTTCTTTAAGAGCCTAAAATCCACCCCATTTCTCCCTTCTGAGAGATGTAGTGCATGTATTGATATATACAGAGAGGGGTAGGGGTGGAGATGAGTCAGGGCTATAGCTGAGGTTGGCCCAGAAGTATTTCACATGGTACTGAGGGAAGATCTCCTAGTTTTGGTCAGAGCAACATGAGGCTGTGGACTGAGTCAATCTTTCCCTCTTACTTGAGAAAATTGTGTCCACTTCTGATTCAGAGAGTTCACTATGCAATGTGTCATCCAAAACTGTGATTCATGTTTGTTGCTCTCAATCATAACCATTATTGGAAATTCTGTACAAATGTCAGAGTATTTTCTCCTCTTCTTCTTCCTCCTCCTTTTCTCTTATTTTTTTAATCTCCTTCATCTTCTCTCTTACACAAACATAAAATCACATTAATACTCTCTCTTTCATTACTGTATTAGCAATTCATGCTATTTTGTGCTGCTTTTTCTTTGTTCTTTTTTACTATTTTACTTGACAGTTAATAAAAATCCTATTAGTAATGTCTAGTCCTCTGTCATTTTTTAACCAGGTAACTCCCTAATTTTAACTTACCCTTTTCTGGATCAAATCTCATAGATTCCCTAGAGTTCTTTAATTCATCCCTGTCTTTGTTACAAGGAACATATTTTATACAAATTATATTTAAAGAGTAGGAATGATTCACATACTGAAGTACCTAGTAATGAACGTTTTTCTTTTTTATATTGGGAGCCAGGTCACTAGACATCCCCCTGTATGCAGACCCTGATGGTGAGTCAAGAAGGTCCACATTTGGCCTATTAGTCAGGTGATTCCACATCCCTGTTTGCCCTGGACTGTTTCAGATTGTGCTGTTGTGTTAGCATAATTATTTATAGTGTTCCTTTCACTCTCTAAAGCATCCTGGTTTGCATCATCCTACATAAGACTATGAGATACAATTAAAATGTGAGTCATATTATGCCTGAAATGCTTCCTTAATATTGTGATGTAATCTTTTAAACTTTAGTTATTATATTTATTTACTATTTTTGGCTGTGTTGGGTCTTCGTTGCTGCGCGCAGGC
>NW_020185026.1:0-2592 GCF_003031525.2 Neophocaena asiaeorientalis asiaeorientalis | reverse complement strand
GCAGTGAGAGGCCCGCATACCGCAAAAAAAAAAAAAGAAAGCTAAGAATGCTATGTTAATTTTAATTAAGTAGGCTTTAGTTCAAAGAATATTATCAAAGGTAAAGATGGACATTTCATAATGATAAAAGTGTCAATTCCCCCAAGAGGACATAACAATCCTAGACATTTATGTACCCAAAAGTAAAACTTCGCACCACACGAAGCAAAAACTAACAGAACTGAAAAGAGAAATAGACTTTATCCATAATTACAGTTAGATATTTCAACATTTCTCTATTAATTTATAGAACAAGTAGACAGAAAAACTGGCTAGTATATAGGAGATTTGAACAGTAATTAGCCAACTTGATTTCATAACGTTTATGGAACACTCCACCAAAAACAGCAGAACACACATTCTTTTTAAGTACACATGGAACATTTACCAGTATAGACCATATTCTGAGCCATAAAAAAAGTCTCAATAAATATAAAAATATTGAAGTATATGTTCTCTGCCCACTCAGAATTAAATTAGAAATTGGTAACAAATATATCTAGGGGAAGAATTCCCCAAATATTTGGAAATTAAAAAACAAGCTTCCTAATAACCTATGGGCCAAAGAAGAAATCACGAAAATACTTTGAAGTGGATGAAAATGAATACACAACATATCAAAATTAGAAAAATGTAGCTAGAGCAGTACTTGGATAAAAATTAATAGCTTTATATGTTTATATTTGAAAAGGTCTAAAATCAAGTATATAAGCTTCCACTTTAAGAAGCTAAAAAATGAAGATCAAATTAAACCCAAAGTAGAGAGAGTGAAAATCAATGAAAATGGACAAATGATAAGAACATCAAATTTTAACCTCTAGTTTTTTTTTAAAAGATTAGTAAAATTGATAAACTGTTAGGTAGATTGACAAGAAGAAAACAGAGAAGACGCAAATTGCTAATATCAGGAATGAAAGAGGGCACATCATTACAGATGCTATAGACATTAAAACGATGCAAGAGAATATTAGGAACAACTCTATGCCAATACATTTGACAACTTAAATGAACAAATCATTTGAAAAATACAATAACAAAACTAGAAAAGGAGAAATAAAAAGTCTGGATAATCATATGCTTACTAAAGAAATTGAATTTGTAAATAAATTTCTTTCCATAAGGAAAACTGCAGTCCTAGATGGTATCACTGATGGATTCTTTTGAACATTTCAGAAGGAACTAATACTAGTACTACATAAATTCTTTATAAAAGAGAGGAAGGAACATTTCCCAACTTGGCTTATGAGGGCAGCATTACCTTGTTACTAAAATCAAGCAAAGATGTTACAAGAAAAGAAAATGATAGACCAATATCCCTCATGAATACAAACACAAAAATATCTAACAAGATATTAGCACAGAAAGTTTAGCAATATTTAAAAGGGGTAAAGTATTGTGAACAAGTAGTGTTTATCCCAGGAATGCAAAGTTGACAACATTTGAAAATCAATCAACATAATCCACCATGTTGACAGAATAAAAGAGAAAAACAACATGATTGTCTCAAGAAAACAAAAAGAAAAGACATTTGACGTAATTCCACATCTATTCATGGTAACCAATCAGAAACAGAGGGGAATTTCCTCAACCTATAAACAAAATCAATGAAAACCCTACAGCTAACTTCATACCTAATAGTAAAAGATGGAATGCTTTCTCCTTGAGATCAGGGAGAAGGAAAGAATGTTTGCGATCATCATTTCTATCCAACACTGTACAGGAGGTCTTAGTCAGTGTAAGAGACAAGCACAGGAAATAAAGGGCATTCAGATTGGAAAGTAAGAAGTAAAACTACGCTGTTTACTGTGTACAGAGTTTCAGCTGAAGAAGATGAAAAAGTTCTGGAGATGGATGGTGGTAATTGTTGCACAACATTGTGAATGTACTTAATGTCACAGAACTTTACATTTTAAAATGGTTAAAATGATAAATCTTATGTTATATATATTTTACCATAATACAAATTAATAAAACTTTAAAAAGTAAAATTGTATTTTCAGATAACACAATAGTATAGAATTGTATAGAAAATCTAATGAGGCTACAAAATGCTACTAGAAGTAATAAGTTCTAGATCTCAGAATACAGTCAATATACAAAAATCAAACAGAAGTATTTCTATATAGTAGCAATGAACAATTCGAACAGAAATTTTATAATTCCATTTATAATACCATTGAAAAAACATGATACATTTAAGAATAAATTTAACAAAAAATATGCAGACATGTACTCAAAACTACAAAACATCACTAAAGGAAGTTAAAGATGAACTAAATAAATAGAGACAGAGTACATTAATTGGAAGACTCAATATCATTAAGAAATCAAATCCCCCCAAATTGATCTATAGATTCAATGTGATGTTCATGAGTTGAATCTAAAATTTATAAAGGAGTACAAAGGATCTAGAATAGTTAAGAATATTTTTATAAACAACAAATTTGGAGTTCTTACCTACCTGATTTCAAGACTTACTAAGTACTATAACTATCAAGACAATGTGGCAGGGGACCTTCAAGATGGTGGAGAAGTAAGACGTGGAGATCACCT
>NW_020185025.1:0-2472 GCF_003031525.2 Neophocaena asiaeorientalis asiaeorientalis | reverse complement strand
TTTTTTTTTTTTTTTTTTTTTTTTTTTTGGTCTATTCTTATACTGCACTTTTCTTGATTACTGTGGCTTTATAATAAGTCTTAATGTTAGGTAGTGTCAGTTCTCCAACTTTGTTCTTCTCTTGCAATATCGTATTGGCTATTCTGGGTTGGTTCACCTATTTTACCAATAGAATTTAGGTATTAATAACATTTTTCTCTTACAGGCCGAGGCTTCAGATCAACTGAAAAGAGAAAGCGAAGAGAGTGAGAAGGTTGATGGAAGAGGGTGATAGATCTGATAAACATATTTTGAGAAGCCAGTTTGGCCTTAATGCATTAGCTCCCTTGCCCTCTTAACAGAAACCTGCTAATGGTTTCCATTTATTCTCACAAACACTTTCTCCTTTTCATGATTTATAGATAAGATTTAATGTGAGCACATTTCTCTTGTTGGCATAAGAAACAGAGCTAGGGAATCCCTTTTTATTACTGGTTTCCATCCTGAACAGCAACAACCAATTCTTACTTCACTGAGCCTGAGACAATCACATTTGTTATTAATGAGTGTGTCATTTTCTCCTTTTGATATAAGATGTAATGTTTGGAGCTTTTCCATTTCCATAAAGTTTCCTTAGAAACATTTGCCTTGCAGAAGAATACACTTGCATTGTAGATGGGAGTTTGGTATAAGGGTCATTCTGGAGGCTTTAGCTGAACTCAGATGGAATGAAATTACCATGCATCCTATGTTAATTATACATAACTGATATCTTCTATTGTAGAAGGGAAACATGCAAAAATAAAAGACCAATGTTCCTAATTCAGTTAAAAAAAAAGTAAGATAGAATTCAAAATCTATTGACATTAGTAGATGAATTATTGGGGACAGAATCTAGGAAATTTAATTGAACTCTTCATTCAAATATAAAATGTGTCCTTATTAAGAAAAATAAAAGCTCCTTTTACCTCACCTTTTTGCCTTAGGTATCTCAGGGATTCTCTGCTGCACAGAACCATATAGTTAACAGGTGATCAATAACATTCATTGAGAAGAAGATGCCAGTTTTGCTTTTCCATAGCACTAAGCTATATTTTTCTCTTATTTAATGTTAGGTAGATGTATTTTTTCATCTTTTGATTTTTTTTTTCTTGCTTCTGGACCACATAAAACCTCTTCTAATTACTTTCTTCTTTTTAAGTGTTCTTAATTCATATCTGTTATGGAAAAATTATAAAATACCAGTAGACAGAAAAGGTGAACCATTCAAAATTCTACTACTCAGAGATAACCACTGTTTAAATGTTGGTTCTTCCTGATCTGTGTATCATGAATTAATATACAATATGTAAAACAAACATGATATTTGATTCTACATATTCTTCTGTACCTGCTTTCATTTGAACATTTTTTGTATTGATAAATATAGACTCATAGGATTCCATAAAATTTCATGATATATATATGTGATAATTTAGTAAAACCTTTATTGTTGAACACTAAGATTGCTTCACTTACAAAAATGTCATTTAAAAAATACCTCTGCATGTTTTTTCTTTCTTTAGGATAGATTTCTAGAAGAGAATTACTGGGTTTAAGAGTAGGAAATTTTTAAGGCTGTTGATGCATTTTGTCAAATTATTCTTTCAAAAGGTTGTAACAATTACACTTCCACCTGTATTATGTAAAAGTTCCTATATACCTACACTTCATCAATACCAAGTATTTACGTACTTATGCTAATTCACTCCTAAAGGGCATATTTTTATTATCAAAGTGGTTGCTATGGGTTAAAAGAACAAAGAAAGAAAGATCATATCATTTTTTGAAAATTACAAAAGGTCTGTTGGTTGTTCCCCATTTACTGAACCATCATGGAGCCCCCTCTCAATCTCTAACTCATAGTAATATAAATCCATATTCTTAATTATTCCTGTAGTTAAATGAAATGTATTAAGAATTGTTTGTTCACAGCAAAGCTATTAAACCTGAGAATACTATTCATTTCAAGATCCTGCAATTATCAATCTAAAAAGCTTTTAACCAAGTCCGTAAGGCTGAATATTGGCATCCTTTCCCAGTGGTTTAATGAAATAAACAACATAGAAAAGAAGCTTAAATTGAGCTGCCAGTTTAAGACTTGGGACTTCTACCATCTTCTGACTGAGATTTGACCCAGCGTTGTTTTTTTTTTTTTTTTTTAACTTCTAACTGCTTCTATATAGGTGATTCTTCACCAGTATTCTTCAAAATGGAAAGATTACCAGACATTTTTCTTCAGCTGAATCTGCAGGCCCTTGATATGGCAGAAGGGAGAAATATAATTCTGTAGGTTTTCCTGTTCTCAGTTGTGATTAAAAAAAATAATAATGACAGAACGTTAAAATGAGATCTTTTTATCTCAGGGGTTTTTGGGGGTTTTGTTTTGTTTTGTTTTTTGGTTTTTTGGCTGCTCCATGTGGCATGTGGGATCTTAGTTCCCTGACCAGGGAT
>NW_020185024.1:0-2596 GCF_003031525.2 Neophocaena asiaeorientalis asiaeorientalis | reverse complement strand
CCCCCCAGAGCTGCTCCATCTCGGAAAGCGTCACGGTTTGTTCCACGTGTGACGGCGGGAAAGGGGGTTACCGGTAAGGTCCAGGCGCCCGCAGAACCACAGCACAGCCCTCAGGAGGAGGCGTGGGGCTGCGAGGGCTGCACGGACATGACCGACTGGGCTCTGGCACGTGGAGCCCCTCTTCCCCCTCCCCTTGCATTGGGCCGCCGGCCTCGTCTGCTCGTGGCTCTCCAGGAGTCTCTTGAGGGCCCCCTCGACTTCCTTGTTCCTCAGACTATAGATCATAGGGTGGAGCACGGGAGTGACACTGGTGTAGATTAAGGACACAGTTTTGTCCTGTTCTGGGGCGTAGCATGACTCGGGGCGCATGTAGATGAATGTCGTGCAGCCGTAGTGCAGAAGGGAGACCAGCAGGTGCCCAGCACAGGCGGAGAAGGCCTTGCCCCTGCCCTCAGCCACGTGGATTCTGAGGACGGCAGCGATAATGAACCCGCAGGAGAGCAGGGTCAGCAGGAAGGGAACCAACAGGATGAGCAGGCAGACGAGGAAGACCGCGACCTCACTGGCCCGCGTGCGTCCGCGCAGGCCAGGAGTAGCACAGCGGGGATGTCACAGAAGAAAGGACGGATCTCACGAGACTGACCAAAGGGGAAGAGGGATATCAGTGTGGGGAGGGTGAAGGAGAGCGCAAGTCCGCTGACTCACGCCAGACCCAGCATCTGCAGACACAGGGTCCTGGCTATGATGACTGTGTAACGCAGGGGCTTGCAGACGGCCACAAAGCGGTCGTAGGCCATCGCAGCCACGAGGAAACACTCTGCCCTGCCCAGGGCGCTGAAGAGATGCATTTGCAGGGCTCAGCCCAGGAAGGGCATCCGCTGGCTCCCGGACAGGAAACTGGCCAGCATGCTGGGGACGGTGACCCATATCTAGCCGATTTCAATGGTGGACAGGTTGCGAAGGAGGAAGTACGCGGAGTCAAAGAGGGTGATGAGCGCAAGAGTCGTGTGCCCTGCTAGGGTGACAAGATGCACGATTAGAAACAGTGCAAACAGGGAGATTTGTAATTCAGCCAGGTCCCCAAAGCCCAAGACACTGAATTCAGAGCTCAAGGTGTGCTGCTTCTGCAGTGGGGCCATCCTGCGTTCTCCTCTGTCGAGCTCCTGGGCCGGAAAAGGCAGCTTTCTAGCAATTCTCTAAGTCATGGGAGACCCTGGAGCCCTCTCCACAGATGGCCGTTGTCCCCATTCTGTGAGCCTTTTGAATTCTGCCTTCTGTTCAGTGAGAGCGGCGGAGTGCTCGCTCTGATGGTGACGTCACTTTAGTTCACCTGTTGAGTTATTACAGAAACGAGCCGAGATGAGTGAAGTTGTCTTTGACAGACCCTAACGAAAGTCCTCCTTCTGACTACGTTTTGAAGAGCGGCCTCAGGGTAGGGGTTGGGTGCTGAGCGTGATGTTACTTAGGTTGGAACAGAGGCCGGGCCGGCGGGGTCATTGACGCCGTGGGGAATTCCCGTGGGATGGAAGGTCCGGCGAGTTGGTCTTAAGGACACTTTGACTCTGTGCGTTGGCTATGTTGTCCCTCCCTCGCCACCGCCCCTCCCCACCAAACTCCCAGGGTTCCTGCAGCCTCCCCTGTTTCAGCTCCGCTGAGTCGCAGGGAGACCCCGGCTTACGTGTCACCCCGCTCTAGACACCTCTTCTGAGCCCTGGGCTGAGTCAGGCGGATTCTCTCTCTGGCTACCCCAAAAGCCTGTGGGCTCCATGATGGCAAGAATGATTTCTTATTTAGGCTCTCAAACAGTGGCTGGTACATATTAGTATTATTGGTGAAGATCTGTTGACTAAAAGTCTGTTGCTCGTTTCTGCATCCTCTGCAGTTAGGGCAGAGTCAGACATTGAGTAGGCGCCCAACACGTATGCTTGAGTTAATGGTTAAGTGAAAGCAGGGAACCTTTGACGTATTGGGGATGCTGAGGTCATGATCGTCCAGGGTGGGAGGAAGCAGGACAGAACTAGGACATAGTCGGCACCTTCCCAGACTTTGGGGGACACGTTTGCTTCTCTCTTCCCCGGTAGGACCAAAGATACAAGTAGGAGGCCTTATGCCTAGGCTTCGATTCCTTCCTGTGCATCCCTTTCTCACAGCAGAGGGGAGGAGAAGATTGCTAAAGAGCCTAGAGATCTAACACATCGAGACTCAACAGGAGTGACCTGTTGAGGTCACTGAGATGGGTTCTCTTCATTTTCAGCGCCTCGTGGAAATGGAGTTGTCACCTCAAGGACAGGAGCTCACTTAGGTACCATTTGGACCGGGGCCAAAGTGTGAGACTCGAAGTGTGTTCACTGAAACCTGAAAACCCCTTCTGCTGATGGTTTTGCTTGGCCCAGACGGAGTTTGTGCTTCCAGTTTTCCAGCCCCTTGCATGTTACACTGACTGTTCTTTGGGTGTTCACTGACCTAATGGGCGCCTAGAGTCTCTGAGCAGCACGGGTCCCTGGAGGGCCGTTTGCCCACTCGTTACCGCAGAGCCGATGGTCACGACGTCTTCCCCGGATGACGCCTTCCCTGCTCCCAGCCCTGCCACCAGCTC
>NW_020185023.1:0-2504 GCF_003031525.2 Neophocaena asiaeorientalis asiaeorientalis | reverse complement strand
ACTGAATCACTATGCTGTACACCTGAAACTAAAACAATATTTTAAATCACCTATACTTCAATAAAAAAGGGAAGAGGAAGGCATGGCTCTGTAAAATAGATCTGAACTAGAATTTAGGAAGCTTGAATGACTGTGCCAGCTTGGCAACTCTGTGGTTGTAACTTACTTGTGCAAGTAAGTCTTTCTGATCCTCAATTTACTCATTTCCAAACCAAGGAGACTGAGTTAGGTGATCTTTATGTTTCTGATCCTAAACTCTATTATTTAGGTAATAGTCTTCAAAGCATTTCTATAGGTATCAATTTTGTTTCAGTATTACATTCAACAAGTTTGTAATAAGCATCTTCTACGTGCCAAACAATGTTCTGAGTGCTTGAGGTGCATCAATGAACAAACCAAATGAAGATTCTTGCCTTCATGGGGCTTATGTTTTAGCTTACATCCTGTGAGATAAATATTATTTACATTTTACTTAGGAAGAGGTTTAACATCAGATGTAGGCAACCTTCCCTAGATAGGTTAGTAGTAAGCAGAGTTAGGATTCAGGCTCAGGGCTTCTGATTCACACATTGTGCTCTTTCCATACTAAACACATTGCAAAGGACATAATTCAACAGGGAAACAATTTTGAGAAAAATAGAAGCTACTGCTAACTCAGATAGCTATTAGATAATGTTATCATATGCTCTTATTTGGGGTCTTTGATGATGCTGATCATTTTTTTAAAGAAATGAAAACCCTAATGGCACTAAATAAGGAATAGGTCTTATGAAACAGATGGCTTAGCAGATGGTAGATTGCTCCTTTTCTTCTTGGCTCCTCCTGCTGAAATAATGTGATATGCAGGATGGTTAGGTATGTTTGACTTCTTGGGTCTTAACTAGTAGATATTTCTGGAACAGATGCTGTTTCCTTATCCTGAACTCAACAAATTCACAAGTATAATCTGCAGCATTTCCTTTTCTGCCACTCTTGTTACACTGTGCCCGGTTTTATCAACTCTAATTAAAATATTTTACATTGAAATGTGGCCTAAAATAAGTCAGGAGTTTCAGAACAAGTAACCCAAAGAAATTATTGGAAGCCCCTGACTGCTCCCAATAGATGAACTGCAATCATAACTTTTAGGTAAGTCAATATTGCATTAAACATACTTTTGAAGCAGAAGAATTTATTAGGCAACAACAATGTGCAGACCACTGGGATAGGTACTGTGGAAGACATAAGGATGATGAGATGTGATCTTGGTCTTCAAGGATTTTACAGTATAGGAGGGACTTAAAAAAGCATACAAATCATTACAATGCAAGGCAGAGTCAGATAACTGCTGTAAGGGTGGCTCAAAGAGTGAGTTTGGGAATTCAGAGGAAGGAAAACTCACTTCTCCTTGGCTGGTTTGTGATGTGCTGGAGCAAGGCAAGGTTAGGGTGAAAGAACCTGCTAAGGTCAGACTTTGCAGGATGATGAGGATTTCTACAACTAGATATAATAGGGAGGACTTTCCAGATAGCATGGTGTTAAGGGTGGAGGTGGGAATGTTTGCAGAAAAGTTAACTTTGACTAGAGCATATAAGGTATATGAATGAACTGGATTGTGATGGCCTTGCAAATCAAGGCAAGCTTTCCGAGCTTAGAACAGGTTGTAATAGGGAATTATTGAAGGATTTTCTGCAAGAAGGTGACATGATCTATGCTTTGTTTCAGCAAGATTAGTTTCTCAGGAGCTAGGCTGGATTACAGGAGAGAGAAACAGAAGGCAGTGAGACCAATTAGCTGGTTCTTATTATAGTCCAGCTGGTTCTTATTATAGTCCAGAGAAGAAATAATGAGGGTCTGAAGTAGATCTGGTACTTGTTAGAGGAAGAAGGCAATGAATAGGAGAGTTGTTGAGGAGGTATCACTATAATTTCCCCATTAAAAGGGGAAAAGTCTGTAGCTTTTGTAATAATTGCAAACTAAGGCTTGATCAGGGTTGCTAGTGACATCAACAAAATCACTAACAAAAATAGGAGCCCTAGAGTTGATTAATTTTCTTTCTCTTAATTTCATAAATTTCTAGAGAGTTTTTATATTATATATATGTTATATATAAATATTTCTATATTATATTACATATAATATAGAAATATTTATATATTATATATAACATATACATCTCCAAATGATTTAAGGGCCTCTTAAGCATTGATGTATTATTTAAGTCAAGCTAAAAGGTAGAAACCTAAAGCAGAATTCAAAATTAACTTTAAAAGATTTCATATTATGTAACGTAAGGTGCCCTCTGATTCTTCACTGTGATTATGTATGAGCATACAGTGTCATAGAAAGCAGGTGTTATTAAATATTAATAGATTTTCCTCTAACCAATTTCTATCCAACAGAATTAATAAATACATTAAAAATAAACTGAATTTCTTATAGTATGTGTCATCCAAGGGATTTTTAGAAAGCAAATCACTATCTTTTAGAGCTTCCCTGGTGGCACAGTGGTTGAGAGTCTGCCT
>NW_020185022.1:0-2454 GCF_003031525.2 Neophocaena asiaeorientalis asiaeorientalis | reverse complement strand
GGCAGATTCTCAACCACTGCGCCACCAGGGAAGCCCCAACTGATTCTTTTTGACTGTTGAATCCACAGTAGTGTGGACAAACTCCACTTCGTAAATTCACGGAATTTTACTAAGCAATGACTTAAAGAGACAGCGATGCCTTCATTAAAGATTTGTGATTGCTCTTTTTTGGTGTGAGTTTGTCATGATAATATAAACTCCAGTTAGGAAAAGCCCACCACTATCCTGCTTTGAGTGGTGAGAAAAAGTACTTTTTTTCTTGAAGCTACTTTTGATACTGTTAGTATCAAACGTGTCCATAGGTCTAAGTAGACAGTTTTCTGCCCCATCCATCTTTTCATTGCCCTCCAGACCACACATTTTCAGATTAGGGGTAGCTTTTCTGTCCTGTAGCAGGAGCCAAAACAGCTCATCAGAAGTTGGGTCAAAGAAATTCAGGGAATTTTGACTCCTTGCTTTCTCTTCCAAATATGCTTTGTGGTTCTGCTGTTATTCACCCAGTCTCTCATCCTTTCTTTCTCTTCTAATTGAGGGAAGTTAATGAACCTTGATACATTTCCCTTCACATATTTTCAATAGCACATTACTCTTGAGAACGTAAATTTGATCAAACTTGAGCCTAGATATGGAAAAAAAAATCACTCCAAGATTAAAACATATGGGTGTCATAATTCATTATCCCTTGTGATGTAGTTTTTACTTTTTCTTTCTCAAAATTTTGTTTTGGATTTTCAGTTTCTGTTAGGCAGGTGTTATAAGCCTTAGTTTGTTGCTGTCTTTCCTAGTAGGTTCTAGCTTTCTCAAGTTATGTAACTTTATAAACATTAAGCTAAATGGCTGTGTAACATTCCGATATACCTTAGTATATTTAAGTAATTTATAGTTAGACAATAGTTTGTGGATAATTTGCCATTCCAATTAATGTTGTAATAAACATCTTTGAAAAAAAAATGTTTATTGCATTCCAGATTATTTTTCAGAATTGGTCCCCAAACAGGAAATATGCTCATTTATGAAGCCCTTGGTGTGTATTTCAAATTGGCTTACTAGAACGGTTAATACCAATTTAGATTTCTATACGCAATCTAAAGTTTGCCTGTCCGATTAGCTTTGGATATTATCACTTAATTGATGAAAAATGGTATCCTGTTTTGATTTGCATTTCTTTGACTACTAGTGAGATAGGAAGTTTGTTCAAACACTTCTCAGCCCTCTGTATTTCCTTTTTCAGGCTCTTATTTGAAATGAAAAAAAAATCTTCAGAGCATAATTGATTTAGAAAACAGATTGTTAGTGATTTCCATTATAAGTCTTTTATTTGGTGTTAGTGATTTCCATTATAAGTCTTTTATTTGGGTTAAGTTGCACAAACGAAACAAAAGTATCTTAATAAGGATGTCTTTCATGGTTGTCTGCAACAGTTACAGCTTACTAATTCTGTTGAGGGCAAATGGCTGAGACTAGCCAGCTGCCTAAGAGAGAGATTTAACCAAAGATAGACAAGAGAGTGTGTGCAGCTTCATTTGTAACTTCATCCACTCCTGCTACTGTCCTAGAGGTTTTCAGAAATTGTTTAAGGGTTTATATTTCCCTGGAGGGGAGGAATTTACTTTTCATCAAAGGTTCATTTAGTAATTCATATTTCCTTTATGATCTACGTACAATGTCAGTTATAGCTTTTACTCAGTGTATCCTTTTTAAGATGGAAATTTAATTAGGTGTGCATTTATGATTAGATGTTTAAATGACTTAGGAATGTGTATTACCACATGCACCTGATATTTAATCAAAAGTATAAAAGAAGTAGAATTTAGAAACAGTAGTCTTAGTGCTAGCTAAGACTGAACATTACTTATTATCAGTTGAGCAAAGAAAATTAAACTACTTATACTATGCTGTTATTTGCCCTGGTGATTTAATCCTAAAAATATTTTACAAAAAAATATAAATAGAAGCATATGTTAAGTGTGGGCAATTGGAACCATGTCACATCCTCTAAATAACCATGCATTGATGAATAATAAATCTTTTATGTTTATAATCTCTAAAAATGTAATTATATTTTGCTTAAACCAACTCTTTTGGCAATAAAATTTCTCTTTATTGAATCAAATGAGTTCATGTGCATAAAAGTGTGTTAAAAGCTATAAATTGCTAGACAAATGTTAGTTGTCACCATTACAAATGTTTAATAAGAATTTCCAAAGAGGGAATGAGTGTGACTCAGCAAAACAATTCCTGGGAGGAGTAGATTCAGAAGCTGGAGGGATCCTCTTGATATAGGATTTTAAGTACCATACTAGATTAGGGAAAAGAGAGTTTTTCATGGTGAATAATTACAAAACCTTGTTAAAAGGTTGAGCTAATAAATGACAAAAACTTTATGCAAACAAAAAATCATTTTATGGGCTTCGCTGGTGGCGCAGTGTTTGAGAGTCCGCCTGCCGATGCAGG
>NW_020185021.1:0-2581 GCF_003031525.2 Neophocaena asiaeorientalis asiaeorientalis | reverse complement strand
CGGCAGGCGGACTCTCCACCACTGCGCCACCAGGGAAGGCCCCGTAATCATTTATTTTTATGTTCCCCCAAACAAATGCTACATGGATCGATACTTTAAGGAATGAAATTAGGAGTGCGCCTGGCCCACTAAGAGTGGGGGGGCTGCAATGAGCCACCAAAGACAGTGGAAGCAGGAAAAGACAGCCACCACGGGGACAGCAAAGCGTGCGCCGCTTTACGGAAAACCCACGAAAGTAGATGATTATACCCAACACATCACTATTTAAGTACAGAACGTTCGTGCTTTTCAAACGTCCTAACCATAGTGACCTGGGCAAGTTTTATTTTTATGACCGTTTACATATGGCAGCTCAGGCTCGTCCACCACCACTCAACATAATTGCTGCCACCTCATGCCAACGACGTAGAATGACAGCTATGTTCTTTCACTTGCTAACCAATGTGACATTCCTAGTGCAGCTGAACCAGCCACATATGGTGTACTTCAAAGTATGTTTGTGTTTTATAGCTTTCCAGATTTGAAAGTTTTCCAGGCATATGGATATGCTGAGCCAAAAACTGTGCCTCAAATCTCAAAATCGAAAACAAGTTGCATAAAATACACCGAAATATGCTTCATCATATAAAAATAACCATCAGTAAAAGCTCCAGTTAACACTCAAAAAATTACCCGAAAGGAAGTTTGTCAGCAGATTTCTTTCAGCTGGGTACGTATGAAAACTGCACCTGACAGTACTAGCTTTACCAGAGAAAAAAAGAAAGTGAACCACACGAGGTTCTGACACAATCATAGCTGTTCCCTCATCTGCCCACCATGCAGTCAGGACTCATCTGCCAAGCACTGTCTACGGGGAAGAGAAAAAGGAAGGTCATGATGTCTCTCCCTGGTGACGTGGAAGGTTACCACCCAGGTTTTCAGAAACTACAAAGACAAGTTAAAGTTGAATAACAGTGGGCAAAATGTCACAAGATTTGGACACAGCTACGGCAGAAACTCAAACAGCAAAGTAAGAAGTAGGAACACCTTTCCTCCAACCCACCAAGTAGAGGTCACCATTTCCTTCCAGATGAAGGCCTGTTGGCAAGCAGTGCCGAGACAAACATGCCACAGCGGCAGAACTAAGACACCTAACTTCACCGAGGTCGGCATCATGGCCTCTACACATAGATACTGGCCAGAGGTAAAGAGCTGTAGATCTGGGAGGTACCTCACTAGGTAACTGGCAGGAAAACGAGTGCTTACATGAAAGGAGTTTCAATATGTATAGGAGCCAGTGCACTTAGAACAGACGCTGTCAGCACGAGACCCCCAAACTAATCTGGTGACGTAACTCTCAAGAAATGCTCCTACCTACGATAAAACTGTCAAATCTCCCCTGTGTTCATTCTAAGGTGAAGAAATGTGTAAAGAGATCAAAAGACTATCAAGTTTTTTTGTTAACCCTCTGAGCTGGTAATACAATACCTTACTGCCCACATAAAATGCCACCACTATAATTTTGGTAGACTGTAACAAACATAACTCCTTTAAAACATTAATTTTTAATGACCCATTAAGTACTGACATTATTCAAATCTAAATTCTAATTTAGATCATTAAAAAATTCAAGAAATAATGCTATTGTTTATCAATAACAATGCTGTTTAACAAAAGAAGGATAGAAAAAAATCAGTTTTCCTCGTATTTTCAGGCTTTCTTCAGTAACGTTCTTATAGCTAATGTGGAAACTAGCGGTGTGGCATCAATTCTGCCAAAGATGGGAAGGAAAAGCTGAATATAAACAAGTGGTACCAGTGCACCATACGGCAATTAATAAAATGTCAAAATACCCAAAGCATTTCTGAACCTGTGTGCCTCATTTTTTTTAAAGGAAACTTTTAAGGTTTTTTTTTTTCAAAACTACTTTAGAAAAATCTCTGAGATCACTCTTAATCTCCCATGATGTTCTACATATTGAACAGACAGGTTAAAGTATTTTCCCAGTCTGGGACGTAAGACCAAAAGAATAATTACCGAGCAAAATGAGGATAAAAATCATTAAGAAAAACAGATGTCATCAGAACAAGAAGACTCCTGATACTATCCAGAAATGTTCAGTTCTTCATCCCACACCTTTGTCTGCTCTCCACAGTGCCTTCTGTGCATTACTTAAACATTGGTTGCTTCTAACAATTCCATCCCTAACCTTCTCTCTTTCCTCTGAAACACGCCCTCCCCAGTCATCTCGATCCCATGGCTTCAGCTATCCAGGACTACTCAGGTGACCCCCAAATGTCTATCTTCAGCACACACCTCAACGGGCATCTCTTCACTGTAGCGTGGCCGTTCCCCGCACTGCAATTCGTCCTCTCCCCGTTTCCCTACCTCAGGAAAGGTCACTACAATACGCACCCAGCCTGCTCAGTCTTAGTGACACAGTCTCTTATTTCTATGTTTTGAACATGGAACTCTGATCACGTCATTGTTATACTTACAAACCTTTCAGAGCGGGGAGGTTCTAAACATCCATCAAGGAACTGGGCAAATAAACTATGGTCTTTGGGCTTCCCTGGTGGCGCAGTGCTTGAGAATCTGCCTG
>NW_020185020.1:0-2585 GCF_003031525.2 Neophocaena asiaeorientalis asiaeorientalis | reverse complement strand
CACATTGGAGGTGCAGCCTCCTTAGTGTCTGAATTTACAAATATCCCAGTGCCCCTTTATGAGATTTCCCTAACTTTTAGAATCAATCATGTCCATTACCCCAACACTGTCAAACCACTTTCAGCATTGACTTAGCCCTGCGGGCATCAACTTTCCTTAGCCCCAGGGTGTCTTTTATATTTCAGTGGAGTTTTCTTATGTGTGGCATTTTGGGGTAACTATATTTAATTCTGTCTTTCTGTTTCAAAAAGTGACTCTGGAACATCTATCCAGAGGCAACAGGTAGGGTAGCAGTAGTGGATGCCAAGCACTGAGTCTGACTCCAAGCCGCTGCTCTCCATGTGGCAGGGCTGTGCTTAAATCCCACAGCTCCAATAATCCTTGTCCGTGAAGGCAGGGAATTAAAACACTAACCTTAAATCTACTCATATGCAAACTCTCTGCTCTTATTTTTTAAGATGATGCAAATTGGAGTACACAGATCTCATTGGCCATGCCCAGCACATTTATTCCTTCTACTATTTCTATCATTTCATGGTAATTTATGTTGGCTTGGTGATTCGTGTTGACATGACATTACCAAAATTGATTAACTCTGATTACCTATCCTTAACTATTATCAGACACTAGAAAGCCATTCTGATCAATGGGTGTGAAGTGGGAGAACATTCATCTTGGCCTGAGAAATGTACAAAAGGGAATGCCAAATATTTCAAGTGTATTACCATGTAAGATAAAA
Source organism: Neophocaena asiaeorientalis asiaeorientalis (assembly GCF_003031525.2). NCBI lineage: Eukaryota > Metazoa > Chordata > Mammalia > Artiodactyla > Phocoenidae > Neophocaena > Neophocaena asiaeorientalis. The sequence goes on along the minus strand of NW_020185020.1, from coordinate 1,846 downwards.
TGTTTGGAGACCAGTGGCCATTGTGGAATTTATTTCTGCTGTTCTCTCCTATTGAAGTCATTAATATTAGTTGATTTAAAGATGTTTTGTAACTCTATAAATACAGAACCAATGCATTCTGGTTATCCATTTTGATAACCTGATAAAACACAAGAAAGTATATTGCTTTCATCCTTGCTTATTTTCTCTTTTGGAAATTGAAAAGTAATGAACAAGACGTAAAGTTGGACCATTGGCAGGGATTTTTAAAATGACTATTCCATAATCTTTTTTATGGTTTTATGTTAAAGATGTGTTATAGATATTTTTGTAGCAGATGGATCAAAGTGGGATTTTTTTAATGATCATATGTTGCATCATCAAAAATTTGGTACATGTTTCAGAAGTGTTAAGAATGGCGACCTGTTCTCTTTTGAAAATGTAAGTTCACATTGCAAAGGGTCTAAGAGCATCATCAAAACCAAAATCAGAGCCTGACATGAATGTACTGTTCCTAGTGAAAGGTGTCTCATATAGTATTTTCAAAAGACCATATTAGTTTTGCCATAGAAAAGAAAAAAAGCTACCAAGCTTATTTCCCATGATTCAGTACCAATTCTCATTCAGGCAAACATGTTTTACTTTGTTGCCATGATGACAGTAACTAGTGAAACATACTTTAAGACCAGAAGGGAGAAAAACTGAGATAGAAAACCACTCTATGGTATTTCTTAAGCTAACGTGTTGGATGGGCAATAGAAGTCATTCCACCTCTTGCATATCAGTCAGAAATCTGAGGCCAGCAGTTCAAACACGATCCTGTACTTTCTCAGATTTTTGGCAACTTAATGCCAAAAATGGCCCAAATATTATAGTTCAAAATGATCCCCGTTTTAGATAAATACAAGCTGGAGAGCAAAATCTGGATTCCAGAAAATCCAAACTATCCCCCTAACATGTCACTAAGAAAGAGCCTGATTAGTAAGTGCAGATGGTTTAATTTCCTATTAAAAGTGGCCAGTGCCTTGTTTAAGATAATGATTTATCATTTCATCTGGATATTATTGGTTGAAAGCAGAGGACTGATTGGCTATACTTTGAAGAAAACCATTCTTATATGCCTCTTTGAACTCAGGAATAGAAAATGAACAAGAAGCACATCATCGTCAGGTGTGATTTCCACCCGCACTGCGGCTATGATGCCAGAATGGGTGCCACGATGTGTTCAGAATTTAGGTGAACCCAGCCTTCCAGAAACTGACATCACTTTAATTTTACATTTTCCAAAAAACACCTTAACGTTCGTTCTGTAGTGGGAATGTCAATGGGATGCCTATAGAAGTTAGAGGGTTTTGTTACTGTCTGTCTTTAAGCAAGTCTGTAGATACAGGAAAATCAGACATAGGCTGGTGATGACTGGCACAGATATGGTGAGTGGAATGAGAACCAGCTAGAATATTGCCTGCTGTTTGTTTGAACTCAATGTCAAACTTGCTTCATAAGTTCACAAAGTTTTCATTCTTAGTCTGGGTTAAGAAAGTTAACAGTGTTTCCCCTGTACCATGACTGTTGGCCAAAATCAGACTTGAACTTCTGCACTTTGGGAGAAAGCACACTATGAACCTTCAACACAAGCACCTACATCCACCACCAAAATTCTACACTGTCTTCAAGGGAAGTGCACAAACTCGGTCCAATGTTTGTGCATTTTCTTCAAAAGTGTGTAACTAAATTTGTGTGTTTTGCCACTTGATGTGACTTTTGAAGATGTTATGAAATGTTAAATGCCTCATTCTGTGTTAATTTGCTGTTGCTGTTTTGTGATACAAAATAAACTTATTTGGGATTATTTCTTTTTTTTTTTTTT
>NW_020185019.1:0-2579 GCF_003031525.2 Neophocaena asiaeorientalis asiaeorientalis | reverse complement strand
TTGGACTTTCAAAATACTAAAGAAAAAGAAATCACTCTGTATTCATAAAAGCATACTCTGCTATGGATGCATAATCACATGTGTCCTAAAGATGCAGTACACTGTTGAAATGATTAAAAATTGTCTCCATATGATATAGGTATTATTATTATTTAAATCTGAGCATTGAATCTAAAAAGAAATACCTCTTGTATGCCAATAATAATGATGAACTAACATTTACTACTGCCAGGGAAAATGGTAAGCATTTTCAGGTATATTTCATTTAATCCCCTTAAATATTTATGAGACAGATGTAATTATCCCCATTTTACAATTAAAAAAAATGAGGCAGAGAGGTTATGTAACTTTTACAAATCTTCCAGTTAGTAAGTGGTAGAGCTAGGCTTCAAAGTGTGCACTTTCAATGTCTATACTATATTGCCTTTTCAGTTATGTAATACACTGGATGAGAAGAACTCAGGTCATACAGTTGGACTGATTATAAAGAACTGAAGTCTTGCACAATAGCACAATAACCTGATTCCTCAAGTACCCAATCTACTCAGTATTTTGTCACACATCTAGCAGAAGAACCTTATTATACAGTTCTCTATCAAATAGTGACAGTAATTTAGTACGTTACTAAAATAATACCTGATACTAATTTAGTGTCTTACTAGAATAATATATTTTTCAATAGAAAAAAAGAATGCAGTTCTTCAAAACTCTATGATCTAAGGATCAACTTTAAACCTAAGCAAACATAACTCAGTAATATTCTTTGCTGGTTTCAATTACTTGTGTGCAGCTCTGCCACTTTCATTCCATTATTACTTGAGATTCCATCTGTAGAAACGACATCTGTTTCCCTGTAGCCACAAAGAAAATGTATCCACGTGTTCATATAAACACTTTGAAGCAGGGAATAAATTATCACAGTGAATACAAGCTGCGGTTGAAGCAGTGACATCCATAAGAATATGTGATACAAAAATTAACTCTGATTTCCCAATAGAATTTGATGATTTTATTGCTACCATCGATTTTCAAAGTATTTCATGTAGATTAACTTAAAATATTGTCTTGACAAAACATTGCTGATGCTGATGAGTCACCTCCAAAGAACATGAGAATCATTTCAAATTTGTGGCATTAAAATATAGTTTTCACAGTAAATTGAGGACTAAGTAAACATAAGTAAAATACATTGGGCAAAGAGCTAACTAGGATTATCCTTTGGTTTAGGTCATATATCAACTGTATGCTTATCTTACATATCTATACTAATTCCATAAAATCTTTCATTTGATGAAAGTAGCAAGTGTGAGATTCACAAGTGACCAGTAGTAGAATCTTAAAATTCAGCTAACAAAATAAATAATTGAAATTAAAGATATAAAACTTAAAAGGGACAAATCTGAGTTCTCTTATATATGTCTAGGTAGATTCCGTATAACATGTATTACTGAGAAGTAAAACTATTCCCCAGAAGGTTCTGGATTAACTAAGCACCGAAGGGCATTTGAAGAAAAAACCTGTTAGGGAAGGGATCAAGGTGACAATGGTGTATGAACCAGAGGAAACATTAGGAATTCTGATATCATTTTTGAGGTTGCTATTTAGAACCATTATGAGAATAAGTATTATATAAGTGAACTGATGTATAAAAAAGTTAGACAAGACTTGAAAGCAATCACTTTCTGGGACAGATTTCTTAAATATCATGACACCCAGCAGTAGTGCTACAGTACTCTAAGCTATGATTCCACACTGCTAGATATGCCATTATTGTAACATTGACATGGTATGTTAGATAGGGTAGGAAAAGTTTATTAAAATTATAAAAGTTGGTTGATACTTCCTCAGATTTAAAATATAGTCTATTGTTACTGGTTTAGCACAAATGCAAGGACACTTTATTGGACAGATGGAATAACAAGAATCTGAGGTTTTTGGCCTGCAAAGTCTTTCAAATCATATTACGTATGATGATCTAGAGTGTTTTAATTACAGAAATAATACCCGTGGCCTGGGAGTCTTCAGATTCTTCAAGCATATTAGAATGCTCAGAGTGACTGCTGAGCAGAGCAAAATCTCCCATGGGCACTACCAGCTGGGTGGTGGTGAGGCTCAGTGGTATAGATCAGGAGAAGAAGGTGAATGGGGAGAAGATATAAGGGGAGAATCATATGAATGATAGGGATGATAAGAGATACAGGACCATTATCATGATAGTCAAAATTATAATAGTATAAACAATAAATGTGGTATAAAACTCCAATAAAAATTTTTAGAATAAAATCATATTTCCAAGGTTGTTGGACAGAGGCATTCTGAAGTTTTTTATAAGGCAGAGCAAGCTTGGAAGTGGGGCCAAGTGGATGGATGGAGCCTGCTTCATTGGTAGGTGGCAGAGAGCACACACTAAAATAATATCACTCATTGGCTACTTTCCCTGTTTACATCATGTTTTGTTTTAATGGTGTCTCACCTAATGTTTTTTAAGCAAAATCTCAGGAGTTATTATCGTATTTTAAAATTGTTTAAAATTCTAATGCAGAAACTACCACACCACTGTAAAGCAATTATACTCCAAT
>NW_020185018.1:0-2572 GCF_003031525.2 Neophocaena asiaeorientalis asiaeorientalis | reverse complement strand
TTTTGGTGAGTTACTCAGTTTTCCTGGGTCTCTCCCATGTAATTAAACTTTTGTTTGATTTTATCCTGTTAATCTGTATTATGTCAATTTAATTCTTAGACCAGCTAGAACTTAGAAGGGTAGAGGAAAATTTCTTCCTCCCCAACAAACTTATCTCAAGGGGTTGTTATGTTACAGAACCAAAACATGGGTCCGTTGGCCCAAGCACAATCTGACATCTGACACCAGTTTGTGCTGAAAGAAAGTGCAGCATTTATTGTAAGGTGCCATAGAAGGAGTCCAGGCCAGCTAATGCTCAAAAAGCTCCAACTCCCTGATGGGTTTCAGCAAAGTATTTTTAAAGGCAAGGCAAAGGAGGGGAGTCCCAGGTTATGTGATCACCTCCTATACAAGTCTCAGATTGGTTGATGGTAAGGTAAAGTAAAAAGGTGAGAAGTTGTTGCAAGTATTTTCTGGTTTTGGGAGGGGATGTGTTAATTTCTTCCAGCTAGTGAGGATCCCAGCATCTGCAAAACAACTAAGGGAATGTGTATCGGAATCTATCATCTTTAGAGAGGAGCTAAAGCAGAGGATATGAGGGGAGGATCTGTCCCAGGAAGGCCTCCTAGGATTCTGCTCTGTTACAGTTATAAGGAGTAAATGAATTAACAGTCTATAAAGCAATTAGAAAGAATGAAATCTAGTAATATCTAGTAAATGTTATCTACTATTATTACTTTCATTATATAATAAGTTTGAAGCAGTTAAACACCATAAAACATTATTTGTCATTTTATTAATTCTTGTACTGTCAGAAATGTTATGCTAGCTTTCTCATTCTTACATGATTATTTTTACTTCTAGACTTGAATTTTTGGCAACATTATAAATCCATTACTCAGTTTCAAATTCTTCTGGGGATTGGTATACACATCCAGTATTTTGGTTCCATATTGTAAGAATATCTTGACGTGAATGCATTCCTATATCTTACCTTGTATTTATTTACAAAGATAATCTATTCCCCTATTTTGACTCTTAAAGTAAAATAAAATCCTAACTTATCCATCTAGGTAACAGCCATTTTCCTCTGCTCTCTTTTTATCCTCCCTTTTCTCATGATTAAACTCACATGGAACATCTATGAATTTTGGAAACATCAATTTTCTTGTTGTACTAAACAACATTTCAATATTTTATTTATCATATTACTGAAATTTTAACATGTTATTCCCTTATAGTTTTTAGAATTTCTCTCCACAAAGCAATGTCTTCTACTATGTATGTGTGTATATATACATATATATATATATATGTATATATACACACATACATAGTAGAAGACATTGCTTTGTGGAGAGAAATTCTAAAAACTATAAGGGAATAACATGTTAAAATTTCAGTAATATGATAAATAAAATATTGAAATGTTGTTTAGTACAACAAGAAAATTGATGTTTCCAAAATTCATAGATGTTCCATGTGAGTTTAATCATGAGAAAAGGGAGGATAAAAAGAGAGCAGAGGAAAATGGCTGTTACCTAGATGGATAAGTTAGGATTTTATTTTACTTTAAGAGTCAAAATAGGGGAATAGATTATCTTTGTAAATAAATACAAGGTAAGATATAGGAATGCATTCACGTCAAGATATTCTTACAATATGGAACCAAAATACTGGATGTGTATACCAATCCCCAGAAGAATTTGAAACTGAGTAATGGATTTATAATGTTGCCAAAAATTCAAGTCTAGAAGTAAAAATAATCATGTAAGAATGAGAAAGCTAGCATAACATTTCTGACAGTACAAGAATTAATAAAATGACAAATAATGTTTTATGGTGTTTAACTGCTTCAAACTTATTATATAATGAAAGTAATAATAGTAGATAACATTTACTAGATATTACTAGATTTCATTCTTTCTAATTGCTTTATAGACTGTTAATTCATTTACTCCTTATAACTGTAACAGAGCAGAATCCTAGGAGGCCTTCCTGGGACAGATCCTCCCCTCATATCCTCTGCTTTAGCTCCTCTCTAAAGATGATAGATTCCGATACACATTCCCTTAGTTGTTTTGCAGATGCTGGGATCCTCACTAGCTGGAAGAAATTAACACATCCCCTCCCAAAACCAGAAAATACTTGCAACAACTTCTCACCTTTTTACTTTACCTTACCATCAACCAATCTGAGACTTGTATAGGAGGTGATCACATAACCTGGGACTCCCCTCCTTTGCCTTGCCTTTAAAAATACTTTGCTGAAACCCATCAGGGAGTTGGAGCTTTTTGAGCATTAGCTGGCCTGGACTCCTTCTATGGCACCTTACAATAAATGCTGCACTTTCTTTCAGCACAAACTGGTGTCAGATGTCAGATTGTGCTTGGGCCAACGGACCCATGTTTTGGTTCTGTAACATAACAACCCCTTGAGATAAGTTTGTTGGGGAGGAAGAAATTTTCCTCTACCCTTCTAAGTTCTAGCTGGTCTAAGAATTAAATTGACATAATACAGATTAACAGGATAAAATCAAACAAAAGTTTAATTACATGGGAGAGACCCAGGAAAACTGAGTAACTCACCAAAA
>NW_020185017.1:0-2517 GCF_003031525.2 Neophocaena asiaeorientalis asiaeorientalis | reverse complement strand
ATTTTACCCCTGAACTACCCACCACCCTCTTCCTTCTTCCTAGCCGCTGGGCAAATTCTGCAGCCAGTAGGTGGTGCTGTCTCCTATGGCTTGCAAAAACCCAACTTCCAGTGGGACAGTTGTTTTAAAAGCCTTGTTGGAAATCATTCACTTTTAATGCAACGATTCTAAATAATTCCCCCTTGACTTTTTCTTGGTCTCTTCATTCCTTGCTCTTGTGCCAGGGAAACATGAATGTTATCAGTTCACTCTTGTTGCACATTTGCATAATTTTTACTGGATCATTAGAATCATACATTGTTTCTTTCCAGTGGCCTATAATAACTTAAGAATTGAAGTAATGTTAATGTCATCTGAATGATGCATAAAATTTGGTACAATTATTCAGATAATCAATGTCTTATTTAATGGCTTTCCAAAATAAAAAAGAAGATAAATCAATTTGCATTGAAAAATTCATCATTTTAAGTTTAAAAAAAAATGCCACCAGTGGGAGATTTCTAAGATCATCAGCTTTTATGAGGTGATCAAGGTCTGGCTGGATTTTTTAGAGAATGAGGTTGGGAAGAGCCCTGGGGCACAGTATGGGGAGCTTTTCTTCAACCTCCAGGTTGTGACATGTGTGCACTTTTATTCAAAGACAAAGCTTGGAGCAAACCACAAAGGCTTCATTATTCCTGCAGGCTCAGGAACATTTTCTGAGCCCACAATCAGAACGTGTGGTCTAATAAAAGAATTCTCTCCTGCTTCCAGATGACAGCCAGTTTGAAAAAACAATAATAATAGTAGTTAATATATTATGGAGTATTTAATATAGGCCAGGCATAATTCTTCCTTTCATTCTCACAATAATTGTGAGGTAATACTATTATTACCCTTGTTCAATAGTTGGGGAAATAGAGGCAAGAAACTTGCCCAAAGTTTTATGGGTAGTAATTAGCACAACCCTCTGTCATTTAATGCCAAAATATTAACGTATGTAGGATATTTCAATGGTTCGTAGAGACTATGAGACATATATTTGAAACTGAGAGTGTCCTCTGTTTACTAGGCCTGGTGCCAGATCTTCCTGGAGTGTATAGGTTAATGGGCCTTTATTACCCAAAATGAAAAATTCTGTCCTTACGTCATTGTTCAGATTTCAGAACATATTCTCTCCATTAAAGTAATTCATCTAAAATCATCTGCAAAATGCCTGCTGTGCATTACCGATGGCCCCAGCTGTGGCTGTGGCTTCCCTCTCTGTTTGGGTGCGGGGCCTCCAGTTTCTCTCTAATGAAAAGTCTCTCCATTCTCTCTCTGCCCAGCTGTGGTATCCTGCCCATATGTGGTGACAGAGGAATCCTTGAGGCTTCTTTCCTTATGCTAGAAACAATAACCTCCTGACAGGGTCCAAGGCCCCGCTGGGTTGACACTGAACACCTCCAACCCCCACCCCTGCTTAGTACCACCTTTATCAGCCAGTCCTTCTCTGCTCCTGAGCTTCTGGAGAAAAACCCTCTGTCTTATTTCTCTGGTATGTAGAAGGTTCTCAACAAAACAAGAAAGAATGAAGGCCCTATTTCAGTGAAGTAACATCCTCGAGCAAGGAATCTCCTGGACTATGGAAGCAAAGAATAGAATTAGGGCAAAACAAGAGAAGGCTCCAGATTATAATAGGGTCGATTGTCCAAATGTCTATTTGTAATGTCACTTTTGAGGTATTTTGTTTTTAAGCTTAGTCCATAACAGAAAGCCTCTCTTAGCCAGCCCTAACCAACCAGCTTTACCATTTTCTTGAGAGGAATTAACTTATACAATACCCTCTAAGTTGTACGTAATTCTTATTCCATAATAGAATGTCTATCATTTTACACTAATCTTTTAAAATTTTCTATTGGTATTATTCTAAGTCTCAAGCTTAAAACAAGACACACACCCCAGCAGGGTCAACACAAATAGACATTTGGACGGTGGACTGCATTATAGTCCGGAGACATCTGTCCTTGCTCCTGGGTGCTCCTCATGAGCCCTCTGCTCTCCTCTACGTGGTGATCCAGGCTCCTTCCTGCTACGGCTTCCTCATTTTGAACATGTTTCTCAAGGTCATACTGCACTCATCTACATCAACCTACCGGAAAGGGAAAAGCACGGAGGATCACGCAAGACAGATTTTATGGGTCAGGTCTGGTGTTAACACCTCTTATCTTTTCCCACATCACATTGGCTTAGAACTTAGCCACATAACTATACCCAACACACCCAGGGAGACAGAGGAATACAGGGAGCTCCATGTCCAGGAAGACCAGGAAATGGGTGCTTTGTGAACAGCTATCCCGTCTCTGGTCCTCTCCCTCCCTCTACCTTACAACATTATGTCACCCTTCAAGATTCTGCATAAATATCACAATTCCATCCCTAACCTAGAGCAGTATCTAGCAGAGTATACACTCAATAAATATTTGTTTAAAAAATGAGGCATTCCACAAATACTTTCTTTTAAATTTATTTTATTGAAGTATAGTTGATTTACAATGT
>NW_020185016.1:0-2534 GCF_003031525.2 Neophocaena asiaeorientalis asiaeorientalis | reverse complement strand
CTGGATGGGAGCTGTGGCATTTGAGGTTGACTGCATGGCCAGAAACTGGGAGGTTGGAGGGAAAGGCATAACCTCAGCACTGGGTAAGTATTTTAACTAGAGCGTCTTGGCAATCCTCCTATCCACTTAACCCATTCATCTTTTGTTCCCAGAACACCAAAAGACCCAATAATAATGAAAGATGGCTTTTTACTGAACACTTCATTTCATTGAATGCTCAGAAAACTAAGATGCTAAGGACGAGGTACAATTCAACTGATATAGAAACAGGTTAAGAGAGTGGACATGACTTTCCCACATAGAGAGGGCCCTACAGCTTGAGTCAAAGCCAGATCTGTCTGCCTGTGGTTTCTACTCTTGATCGCCTCGCTATCCACATTGGCATTTTAGGAATACCTGGTTAGCTCTGGGAAGGAGCTGGTAAAGAGGAAGAGGCTGAACAAGTAACAAATTGTGGTTACTCCTGCGGGTAAAAAAATCCCTTAGAACTCTAAAAAGAAGTCACTCTGGTGGTGGAATTCCAGGCATAATTCCCAGCTTTTTCAGGGAGGAACTTTGAAGCAAGGAGGAAAGTCTATGTGGGCAACTTCGTGGGGCACCAAGGGGTGGAGATGGGAACAGGAGAGGATGTCGGGCCCTCTGGCTTCTATTAATTAACATCCTTCACATCAACTCTAGTGGGTTCTTAGGAAACACCTAACATTCTGGATAATGTCATGGAAGCTGCCTTCCTTGGCAATCTACCAGAGACAGAGCCCCAAAGTGAAAAGACCATAAAACAACCCATAAACTTTATTTTTTTCTCCTTCTATAATTACATTTTTATAGCATTTTAAAATTCCTTGAAGAAAGAGCCATAGAATCACAAACTCTGTGGTCTGAAATGTCTCTGAGATTTTTAGCCTCTTTCTCCATCTGTGAACGCCAACCCGCACTCCCCTCAATTCGACCTCTTTCTATTGCTGAAATCTCTGCCTGTCGGGCTTTTCTTTCATGTATATGACTTTCTGTGCCATTCTTCTTTGGTCAAAACTTATAGGTTGATGTCTTTCAAATGCTGATCTAAAATTTGGTGTCTAAATAGGAAGGGCCATCTTTTATTTTGAGATTATGCCCCCCCTATTTTCTGTTAAAATGTACTTTCTCTTATAAAATGCTGGTAGTAGTACTTGTGATATCTGTTTAGCTAAATGTTCTTTCCTTGAACAAGAACATGTTGATAATTCACGTTGGTCCCCAAAATTGGTTTTACAAATTTGACTCGGCCATGGAATCTGAAAGGTTGATGTTGATGCTATAGGTCACACAGAATAAGTCTGTTTCTTATTCCACATTTGACTACAGAATACTGTTATCATATCTTTGTATGTTTCATCATCTCCTGTAATACCTTTGTAATGTCTTGCGCTTAGTGGGTCATCTTTAAATGCGGGATAAGTACGTGAATCTTCAGGTAATCAAAAATGTATTATCTTTTCTGTGTTCAGGGCTGCTTAAAGTAGAAGCATACACAATAGTATATAAATAAATTTCAGTCTGATACAAAGCTTACAGGAGTTGGGTAAGCTTAGTGGTTAAGGACTCAGGTTCTGCCTGGGTGTGAGCCCACTCACTAGCTGTATAACCTTAGGCAGTGTACTTGACAGTGTACTGTCTTACTTACCCTATCTGTAAAGTGGGTATAATAAAAGCCTCATAGAGGTATTGTGAAGATTACATGAGTTTATCCAGGTAAAGATTTTAGAGCAGTGCCTGATACATAAGAATTGCTCAGTAGATGTTAACGCTCATCATTGAGGCTTACATTGTCAGAAATGATGGAGTAGGGAGCCCAGGTTGACCTTGATTCAGCAAACCAGGGTACATGGTCCTGCTCCATAGCTTATTAGTTGAGTAAACTTGGAAGAGTCGCTTAACCTCTTTGTATAAATCCAAATTCAGAATAGTCAGTAAGATTTTAGTTAGCTAATGAGTGTAGGTTGGAGAAGTTGCAAAAGACTCCATGAAGAGGGACCTTAAAGGATGAGCAGGAGATTGCTATGAAGAAGGTAGTGAGATGGGTGGCTGAAAAGGTGAAGTAACCTATGGAAAAGATTTGGAGCCAACTACTTTCCTCTTTCTGGAAAGTTCTTTGAAGCATTTGTAATATTATTGTTTTTCCTTAGGGTGGGGGATATTGAAACTATTGCAGCTGACGGGACATTGTTTTTCATGGAGCCACCTTGAGGTAGAATTTCCATTCTCCTCCGCAAATTCACTACCTTGATGAAGACGCTGCTTATTACAAGGGAGTTAATGAAATGATGAAAATAAAGTTGAAAATGGAATTAAGGGCACTCAAGTTGTTAGACTGGTGTTCAGGGACTGGAATTGTTATCAAGTATACTTAAGATGGGATCAGTCTGGAAGGTTTTCTGTGAGACGTGAGTGGAATCAGATGTGTGTTTGTGAATATTCGATGAGGCAGAGGTGGTTGGTGCTTCCGGCTCTCTGGGTTTTTTGTTTTTTTTTTACATCTTTATTGGAGTATAATT
>NW_020185015.1:0-2548 GCF_003031525.2 Neophocaena asiaeorientalis asiaeorientalis | reverse complement strand
GCCAAAAATAAATAAATTAAATAAATAAATTTTTTTAAAAAGGACTAAATGGCAATCCATACATTTGGAAAACATTTTTGCCACACATATATTCAACAAAGGAATTGTATCCAGAATATGTAAATAACTTTTACAATTCAATAATTAGATGACCTACAACCAAATCAAAATGGGCAAAATATTTTAATAGACATTTCACAAAGAAGATCTACAAATAGCCAATAAACACATAAAAATATGCTCCACATTAGTCATCAGAAAAATGTAAGCTAAAACACAATGCGATACTACTACATACCCAAAAGAGTGGTTAAAATTTAAAAGAGTGAAAATCCTAGGTGTTGACAAGGATGTGTAACAGCTTGAAATTTTGTACCTTGAGACGTAAAATAGTACAACCAATTTGGAAAACAGTATGCAGTACCTTATAAAGTTAAACACACATTTACCATGTGATCCAGTAATTCTTCTCATCTGAGTATTTACCCAAGAAGAAACGAAACGTATGTCCACACAAAACAGGTAATTGAATGTTCAAAGCAACATTATTCATAATAGCCCAAAACTGGAAGCCAAATGTTCACCAAGAGGTGAATGGGTAAAAAAATTGTGGTATAACTACACCATGGACCACTACTCATCAATACAAACAAACAAAATACATACAATAAAATGGGTGAATCTCAAAAACATTATGATAAGAAGTCAAGCACAAAATATTAGGTAACACATATCAGTAGCATACACACATCCAGTTGTGACAACCAAAAATATGTCCAGATATTACCAGATGTCCCCTGGGGAGACAAAATTGCTCCCAGTTGAGAATCAGTAGTTTAGACGTATTTGAGTTTTTTGTACTTAACATATATATAAACACTTAATATTGTCTCTATAAGCTTGCTCCATTTAATTAAGGAGATATTATAATCTGAATATTTGATCCCCTTTGGTGAAAGATAAGTTATACCAATTTATTTGCTGATGGATGGATGGATGGATAGATGATTGACTGATATGTAGGTAGATCAATAGATTTTATCAACTCTTGTGCAAACCAGAAGAGCAAGTTGTGATAAAGCAGCAGTGACTAAAGTAGAAATAGAGAGCCAGTATCTATAAAGAATATTAATCAGTTAAGGAAATAAAACATATTTTAAGTAACTCTAGGTCTCCCAAAGGAGAATCATTATAAAATCTGAGTTTTTAAAATTTTCCTTCTGAATTTAACAGGAAATCAGTTTTGTTTTTCAGTGCCCAAATCCCTTACAATAAAGACAACCTTCTTTCTTTAGCCTTAATTAGAAATTTCTAAAGAAACATTAATCTGAAATTATTCATGTTAGTAGCTTCACCAATAAAATTTTTAGTCAGTGTCTGTTGCTTGCATCCAAAGATCCCTAAATGACAATGTATCATATTGAAAACAACTGTTCATGAGTTCCCCTCAGAACCACATCTTACTCATCTTTCAAACTCTCAAATTTAGAATAACTTCCGGCCCATAAGACATGCTTTATAGAAGTTTCCTAGACAGAGACATGTATATAGCACAGATTCGATTTTGTTCTCTCTGGGTCTTCCCTGCTACCTCATTTCTAATGAAACTTTAGAAACATTACTCATACCCCTCATTAACTAACCTCTATTTTTGAACATTCCAGGCTAGGAAGAACAATTTTCTTTCTCTTCCTAAATTTCTATTTTAGTCCATAAAATAGAAAGTTTTAGGAAGTATAGAGAAGAGAGAAGAGAGCTTCTTTCCTCTCCCTTCACTCATTCTCCCTACAGGGTAGGTGAATAAAGTATGTGTGTGTGGGGGGGTGATATGTCTGATGGGGAGATTTGGAGGATAAATGCATATGCAGCCTGGGGTCCCCTCTCTTGTTTTCAGAGCAGCCCTCACAGTGATGCTAGCTGTCTTCTCTCTTTTAAGTGTTGCTTATAGAAATAGGCTCTGGCACTGTAGTTGAACAAGAGGAATACGAAGTATTTTAGCTCCTCCATCTTAGTTTGTGTAAGCCAATTCAATTCAAGAGAAAAGTATTAGTCTAATAGGTCAAGGTTGTGTTCTCCAAGGAAACTTTACCAATGAAACTAATGTTTTGATTTTTTGTTGTTATTATTGTTATTTGGGTATTTATGAGAGAGGGATTTTTAAAAGGCAGATTACACCAATAGATGAATGGCATAAATATCTAAATTTTTAGATTCAGGGATTCTTATTTATATAACAACAAAATTCATCTTATCTGCTTGGAAAACTCCTAAGCATTCTTCAAAACCTAGGTCACATTGACCTCTCCTATGAATCTTTCCTGGAAAGAATTAATTACTCTCTGTTCCATGTGTTCATAGTACTTTCTGCATGCCTGTACTATATCACTTGCCACAGTTCTCACAAGTTTCTGTTCCCATAGCCATTTCTTCTGTTAGAATATTAGCTCCTTAAAAGCTGTATAGAATAACTATTAAGATAACAGGCGGTGGAGAGGGGGAAGATGGCCGAAGAGTAAGACGCAGAGATCAACTTCCTCCCCACAGATAC
>NW_020185014.1:0-2532 GCF_003031525.2 Neophocaena asiaeorientalis asiaeorientalis | reverse complement strand
CTGAGTGCTAAAGGCAAATAATAAAGATTTGGAAGATAACGTGGGGATAGCTTCATGAGTAGGGAAAGCAATAGCCATAATGGAAAAGATTAATATGTTATAACTTTATTAAAATTTAGAACTTTTGTTACTTATCATTAAAAGAATGAACATATAAACCATGGAGTGAAAGAATATATTAATAATACCAATACTGAATTCATATCTAAAACCTACAATTTGTTAAAAAAGGGTAGAAAACAAAGTAGGGAAAAAAAGACTTTTCATAATAATATAAGCAAATCACCAGTAGGCATAAGGAAAGGTACTTAAACTCATTAATAACCAGCAAAATAAAATTATAATTAGACACTACTTATATCCATCAGAATGGAAAAAATTTTAAAGATTGACAATTTCAAGTGTTTTGAAGATGTGAAAGAACTCTCACATGCTGTTGGTGGGAATAAAAATTGTTACCTCTCTTCAGGAAATAATGTGTCATTATATATTAAAGTTAAAAATACATACGTCCCGTGCTCCCACAGATACATTTCTAGGAATGTATCTTCCACATATGCTTGTACATATGTAAAATGTACGGTGGTATTCAGTACAGCATTTTTATAGCAGCATAAGACTGAGAAAAGTGTTCATCAATGGGGATTGATCAGATAAATTCTGGTATTTCTGTGCAATGTAAACTATGCAGCTGTTGAAAAGAATGATGTAGTCCTATATCTACCAATATAAAACTATATGAATGATATATAAGATAAAATAGTAACATGCAATGGAGTATATGTTTCTTAAAAGTGAGCTATCTATAGATATATTTCTTTTGTAAAACTATTTTATTTTAAAAATGGATAAAAGTTGCTTCTAGAGAAGAAAACTGGTGGTAAAAGAGTTTGTATCTTTTGTATCATATGCATATATAACCTATTTAAAAATAACTTTTAAAAGAACTACAGAAAAGACAGGAAGTAGTAGCTAATGATGCATTACTTTGATTATAAAAGGACCCTCAGAAATATGACAACTGTAGGTATCATGTTTTTGTGTGATATTGAAAATAAGCACAGTCTCTAAAATTGACAGCTGTCTATGAGATGCTTGGTAAGAGTTGTTTGGTGAGAGTTGTTTGGTGTTTAATATTACTGCCTTATGTACTTGTTCTTTGCTTAATGCATTTGTTAACATAGCTGCTCATACAGGATGGTGGGGAGGAGTGAAGGCAGGTGAAGGGGATTGATCATAAACATTGCACTACCTTAACCAGAGGGATAGAACGTTTGCTAAGTTACATTGGGGAGATTTCCTGAAGTTTTACTCCAATCTATATATGCATCTTCTGCAGTCTGGGTTCAAACTGTGTAATAGTTGCACCTGCTATTCTTAAAATGTAGCTAAAGATTGAATGGTGAACTAAATAGACACTTGATTTTGCTATTGAGACCAGTGACTGCAGGTGTAAGTAATTTTGCATTCTATTCTGTCTCCTCCAGCTTACGGCCAAAAACATATCTTTTAAAATCTAGATTCCTGTTGTAAGTTGGGAGGAGCATATGACTTTTGAGCAGCACCCAGAAATTTGATTTTCAAAAAGGATATGACAATCTATGTTTAAAGGCTTTGGTGGAAGACCAGGGTCTTTGTACCTAATGACATATCTAAGAACTGCATTCCACTCTTTTTATACATTTTTGCATTTTTAAATCTCAAAAATTTACCACAGCTCCTCTTTCTAAGGTTATAAGAGTTTACTGCAAACAATTGCTTTGTAGAGGAACTTAATTAAAAAGTATAGGTGGGGCTCACATTTGCAGTGAGTATTTCCCTGAAGAATTGTGTATATCCTGAATTCTGGAAAATTAAATTACATTTTACATGCAGTAGGGGAGTTTTCTATTTAAGGACAATCTTTGATTTGTCATTTCATTTTATTAGGCTTGCTTAATTAAATTTAGCTTAGTGGAGGTAAAATTACCCAGTACCTGGCATTGTTATCCACTACCAAAAGCAGCATTTAATTTAGTTTAAAGCAAAAGAAAAATCTTACAGATGTTTGAACTTATCAATTTAGTCCACAAAATTGATTAGGTAGCTATTTGATGACAAAATTTGAAAGTGAAACAAAGTAGCAGGGACTATAGAGAATATACAGTCTATGCTCTTGGGAAGCTTACACTGCAGAGTTGGAAAAAGTACAAACCCCTTTCCTCAAAATGTAACAAAATATTTATTAAGCAGTGTTCAGGGCAAGTGATCAATGCAAAGTTACATATGCAACATAGAACAGGAGAAAATACATAGACCAAGGAAATGAAAAGTGTGGATAAGTTAAATAGAAGCTACTTAGCAAGAAAAGGTTATCTGTTCACCAAGCAATGAGTACATTCATACTATCAACATGTCTGCTTTGCTTTTATCAACATGTGTACTTTCCTCTTCCCTCCTCCTTCCTCCTTCTCTGTCTTTCTTCTCTGTTCCTGCCTCCCTCCCTCCCTCCCTCCCTCCCTCCCCACTCCACGCACACACACAGAGAGTCTG
>NW_020185013.1:0-2418 GCF_003031525.2 Neophocaena asiaeorientalis asiaeorientalis | reverse complement strand
GGACTCTCAACCACTGCGCCACCAGGGAAGCCCCATACCTTTTTTAAGTTAAAATAACCTTTTACAAATGTTTTACTCTG
Organism: Neophocaena asiaeorientalis asiaeorientalis; assembly: GCF_003031525.2. NCBI lineage: Eukaryota > Metazoa > Chordata > Mammalia > Artiodactyla > Phocoenidae > Neophocaena > Neophocaena asiaeorientalis. Next base: position 2,338 of record NW_020185013.1, on the reverse strand, counting down.
TACACTGAAATATATTTCAAGCTAGAGTGTGAAAACTGCTGTAAGACAAGGACAAGCAAGTACTACTAGTCCCTTTACAACAAAGGAATGGTTACTTCCACGTGAGATCATTGAGACTGACTTCATGGAGAAGGTGGAGTTTGAACTGATCCCAAAGGATGGTGAGATCTCAATATTTAGAGGTTGGGAGAAAGACATTTCAGCTGGAGAATATAATCAGGAAAGGCCTAGAGGTGGCCATGTGTGCATGTATATCACAGAGGCAGCGATAGGTAGTGATGGAAAATAATTTGGAACAGAAAACTGCAAGGCTTGAATGCCAAGCGTAGGGTTTTGAGGAGGATGTAGGGTGTCGGGACGTTTCTCAGGTGAGAGTAACATCATTAGACTAGTGGTGGCATAGTGTTAAAGCATTAGAAGTGGAAAGTTTGGAGGTTTGAAGGCCGCTTAGTATACAGCCCAGAGGTATAAATCTAAACTAGTCAAGATGTAGGAGGAGGGGATAAGAGGAGGAAAATGGTTCTATGGGGGCTGACTCCATGATTTTAGCAGTTAGCTTTACAAAGGGATGAGAAGAGAATGAAGAATTAGAGATGTGTGTGCCTGTGTGTGTGTCTGTCTCCCCAACTAGACTGTTAAGTCTTAGAGGGAAGGGACTCTGTGTTCGTGTCTGTATCTCCTGAAGTATCTAGCATAGTCCTTAGTGCACAGTTGAAGCTCAATAATTGTTTGCTGAATTTCATCCCTTCCCACAACATTTTTGCCATCTGTTCCCAGAAACTCTGCTCCCTAGAGGATAGAAGACAGTTGGTCCCCACGATAAAGCAAACCTAGGTCTTTCTGGGTCATAATATCATAGATAGTCCTCTCAGGTTTAGACAGAGAATGGAGCCAGCCATTGGTAATGGACTCGAAAATTGATTTCCTGTATGGGTAACAGCTAGAAGGATATCTACCCTTTATGTGGTTTCGTTGTTTGATTATTGCTTTTTAGTGATTTGGAATAATAGAAACTCAGAAACAGACCATTAGTCCAATGTTTCTTACATCATAAAACTACTCACTGCTTTGGCTAGACTTTCAGGCTCCTTGCTTGAAGATTTCCAAGGTCAAAAGATCACTGCCCTGACATTATTGGATGATCCTATTTGTTTCCAAGTTCTACAACTTTTACCTTTCTCCTCTATGGTTTTTATGTCACAGCTATGGACTGCTATGTGCATGTAAACACCAGCCTGACCCCTGCCTTTTTCGTATGGCTGTGATCCCTTCAGGACCTCAGGTTACCTACAAATAAGATAGAAGACTATTTAGAAGGATCGTGGGAGACTTTATTAACACATCACATTCTCGTGGAATAGGAGCCATGCTGTGTTCAAATTCAGGCACGGTTGGGGAAGGAAAACTTTCACAAATATTTTTAAGCTGAATTTTATGATATCTGCAATAGCTTTCCCCAATCACCACAGCGTCCCACGTAGCAAAAAGGACGTGGATGTGGAGTCTGATGAGGGGCCTCATCTCGTTCTTGGGTTTTCCTAGATTAATACTATCAGATTAACTCACCTCCTTGTGATTTGACAATCCAAATTTTGCTTATCATTGGAGTTGCTGGGGGAAGAAGGAGAGAGATACTGTAGAAAAAAACCAGAGATACTCTAAAGCATTTAGTCGAAGCAACAGGAAGGGGAAACACGTCACAAAAGCCATCTTGTAATTCTACATCAATTCCTGAAAATCCACTTAAGGTCCTTTTGCCTTGAGAAATATCGCAGGTCTTTGGCAGACAATAGGGTGAAGGGGACATGGTATTCTCCGGTATCACACAGCAGTAATCTGCACCTACCAGCCCTATTTTTTTCCCCTAGAGAAAGTCAGCTGCTTCTTCCACATTGCAGCTCTCACATCTCCATTTTCTTCATGGGGCCATATGTTCTCAGTTCTTTCAAGCAACCAGCTACTTAGGGATTCAAAGATGATCAAGACTCAACCTCTGCCTTAAAAGTTCACAGTCTCCAAATTGTCATGGTTTCCACACCCTCCTCCCCTGCCTTTCCAAGAGCCTTTTCCACATACTCTATGATGTATCATCATTCTGTGAAATGCGGCATTTGGGATCAAAACCAGTAGTGTCTATCTAACCTGACCAGTTCGGAAGGTAGTGGGACAGAAACCTTCCCTGTGTGTTAAACATTATGCATTTGGTAATGATACCTAAGAACCTGCCAGCTCACGATGAGCATATGCTTAACTGCAGCTCTCTGGTCCAGATATCCTATGTGTCTTGGTGCAGTCTTCTTCTTTAAACTTTAGTAAAAGGCTATATATATATATATAT
>NW_020185012.1:0-2520 GCF_003031525.2 Neophocaena asiaeorientalis asiaeorientalis | reverse complement strand
CCTGCTACTTTATCAAATTCATTGATTAGCCCTAGTAGTTTCCTAGTAGCATCTTTAGGATTATCTTATTATGTTTTTAAGGCAATAGCATTTTTTTCTTTTTTTTTTAGCAATATAAACAAAGATGGTGTCCCACTAATGCTGGCATGAAAACAGTCTGAGAACATTCATAAAATATCAGCATTTTCAGACATCTCTTATGTTTTCCTTATCATTGTGAGTTTCATTTTATGATAATATAAAATATATTTACCTTTGCACTTGATTGCTTATGTTTTCATTAAAATTGAAGCATTCAACTCCTATAGAATATGTTTTGTAATATCACTCATGGGAACTTAGATTTGATTATTCTACTCTCTCTAAACATAACACCTGCAAAATAGAAAATTTGGTATTATATCATTCACCTCTGAGGAAAACATAATTCACCTTTCTTAACATCAGCATGGCAAAGAGCAATTTTTCTCTGATCGGTTTCTGTTCAATACATCTATTTACTTGCAGCTCATACAGGGCAGGAAATAAGTTATATTTCATTCCTTCTTCAGACATGAATATACAAATGTGACAGTGGCCACATTCTAGAGCAAGTAAAGCTCTTTAACAAAATAATTTTACATGACAGCTCTTTGAAACAATGTAGTTTTTTTCTCCCTTATTTTTTAACAAAGTAGAACTTTCTAAAAGTTAAAAACATAATTCATTCCAATATAAAATTAACACATCAAATAGTTATTCAAATTAGTCATTGATGTGAGAACCAGTAAGTTAGCAAACTGGTTCCAAAAGAATCTGGAGAGCTAGATATCTATAAGCAAGTGGATGGGGTTCAGAACCCACAACTCCCAAAATATAGCCCCTTGACATATTGAATATTTTAAGCTGAAAGAGTTTGAGAAAACAGCAGAAGCAGGAAGTCCACTCTGACCTTCCCCTGACCCCACCTCAACCCTGCCCATTTCCCCAGAAACAAGTCCTTAAGTTCTCACATGAGAGGTGCTCTCCCTCTACCTGGGGGAAAGGAGCATCCTTACCTCCAAAGACAAAGGGACACTAAGAAGAATTCTAACAAAAAGACCTTGCTAAGTTTCCCCCAGTTTATTACACTCACCCCATACTCCTATCATATTCCTCCACAACTGTCCACTCTTCATCAAGCCTAGTATGAAAATACTCAAATATGTTTCTTTGGGTCATCATTTCCTTATGAAGGATCCCATGTCATGTAAAACATATTAAATAACTTTGTATGCTTTTCTCCTATTAATTAGTCTTCATCAGTTTAATTTTCAGAACCAGCTAATGACTCTAAGAAGAACCATGGAAAACTTTTTCCTTCCCTATAGTGTTAATAAAAGAAGCCTAGGATACAATTGTTAAGTTAAAACCAAAAGTTGTCAATATCCTTCAAAATTAATAAACTCTGGGGGTTTATTTTTGATTGAAGGTAAATTATTTACATCTCCATCCAAAAAAAATGTGTACATTAACATGTAATTTCACTAATTCTGGTTCTTTGAACCAATAGTAAGCAGTGAGTCAAAGTATATTAACTTAAATAATTCTTGGGTGAGACTGAAAAATATTGCCTCCATGATACTGAAAGAACATTCTTCTTTCCTTTTGCCTTAATTCTAAGCATTGGATAAAGTTTCTTAACAATTCTCTTCATATGCAAAGTTTGAACAAAGCTATCAGAAGACAAAGTTGTCACATTTAAAATACAGTTGTTTTTCTAAATTTTTGAAAGTCATTCTAACCATGGCTTTCTAAACAATCTATTTGATCCAATAAGTGAATTAGATACAGCCTCCTTGAAAGAAACATAAATGAAAAGGGCAGCTGAATATGGTACCTAACAATCTGAGCAAAATTATCAAGTTAATAAAATTGTGCCCCCCCCTTAAATTTCAGTATCATCTGTGGTTTTTACTGTTGTATGACATTTGGGGTTGACCACAGAAAAGTAAATCTATAAAGTCAGAGTTCAGGCATTCTTTCAACATAAAATAAACTTTGGTAAGCTTTATTTAAAATTGAGTAGTATGAACTTTCACTAGAAAGTCACTAGAAAAGTTAAATCTTTCCTTACAGATTTCAGGAAAGCATGCCCATAGCCTTTAAGTATTTAATACTTCACAGGCTTCTTGAGTCCCTTACGTTCCTCTCCTATTATTCATATTTTCTATTTTTTAAAAAAAACATCGGAATTCAAGAAGGCAATAATTGTATATTCATTTATATATTCCTAGGACCTATTGCAATGTTTTACCCATAATAGGTACTGAGATAACTTATATGAATAGATGGTATATGAATAAATAAATATGATTCACAGTCATTGGTGTCTCTGTCCCATGCTGAAGGTAGGCTTCCCTTCTGAGATTTTATAGCAGTGAGAGCCGTGTCCCCTTTCTTGCCGTATATAACTATATTAAATATAAGGAGACAGGAGAAGATGGCAAAGAGTAGGACGCGGAGATCACCTTCCTCCCCAAAGATACATCAGAAATACAT
>NW_020185011.1:0-2412 GCF_003031525.2 Neophocaena asiaeorientalis asiaeorientalis | reverse complement strand
TGGACTCTCAACCACTGCGCCACCAGGGAAGCCCTAGTCAAGGCTTTTGTAATTTTGAAAAGGGCTCCTAATTCTTGGAATTAGGAAGGGCATATATTCCACTGATTACATATTTACTTATTTTTAAAGTTATTTTTATTAACTTGCCTCCTTGGTTAAAAAAATAATAATAATAAAAGGTATGACATGGGGCCCTGGTCTAATGTGATCACTGAGATTTCTTTTTACCGAAATAGTGGAATAAGCACTAAATGGTGAATCAGAAATATGTGTCCTGAAATTTGCATCACAATACATTAGCACGACCTTAGTCTCATGGCTACTTAGTTTCATTATTTGCAGAAAAATAAAAAAAAGAATAATAAAATGTGATCTGCTTAGCTCCCCAAGTTACGGTACCCTTCAGTTCAAGTAGAATCACCTTATAAACTAAAGTCCAAAACAAACATTCCTGCCTTTACACAGAATTGGGACTCAATCTTTCCACAGAAGGTGGTAGCCCTTTTTAATAAAACAGACATATAGTGTTGATTTATCTTAAAAAAAAAAAAGAAAGAGAAGCTACGGTAATTAAACCTCCTTGAGATTTATAGAGTATGTTGTCATTTGTAAATTACTTCACAAGTATTCAACTGTAAAGGAAATCTTTGAAACCAAAAATAACTCCTTATTGTTACTTCCTCTGGAAATGTAAGGAAATCTCTTTACATACAAATTAAGGACAGAGCTCTTAAAAGATAAAAATCAACAGAAAAATACCCTCATTTCATTAACACTTCAATTACCACTTTAAAATAGTATAAAATGTCTCAAACATTCAGAAGAGTAGAGTAATGTAATAAACACTCTCATACTTTACTAGCAAAGGCTAACATTTACTTCAGATTTCATTAAATAACTAAAAAATGATAAATTCAGGTGAATTCCCTGTGTCTTTTGCAATCCCAGTTCCATCTCTCTTCCCTAGACACAGCCACTATCCTGAAATTGATTTTTAGTATGCTCCACCGCATTTTTATACTTTAACTAAATATGTACGTCTTCATAAATAGCATTCATTGTCTTGCATGTTTTTACAAGTCTTACTTAAATATTATTTTGTTATACATATTACTGTGGAAATTATTTTCCTCACTTAATATTATGACTTCTAGATCTAACCACGTTGATAAATGCAGATAATGTACCTTCATTTTTATTAGTGAGTAATATCCCCATGTGAATACAGGGCAATTTATGTATTCATTTTCCCTTTAGTACACCTTTTGGTTGTGCTTAATTTCTTATGATTCCACAGGATTATGTATTAAACCTTCTTTTACATGTGTGAGAGATTTCCTGAGTATTTTTGCCTGGAGTTAGGCCATAAATAGTCATGTAAACAAATATAATAGGTATTGTGGTATTTTCCCTTTCCTACATGCTCAAAATTCTTGGTTTTATCAGACTTATTTTTTCCAAAATATTGAGAAAGTGCACTTGGTTTTTCAGGTAACCACTGAGCTTTATTCATATTTTTCTCAAATCATTAGTGATTACTCAGAGTTCCTATCCCATGAATTAATCATTCATATTGTTTGTCCACTATGGTAGGTGGACTAATGGTGCCCCCAAAATGTCCACATCCTAATCCCTGAAAGCTGTGAATATGTTACCTTACGTGCCAACATAAACTTTGCAGATGTGACTGTTAAGGATTTTGAGAGGAAGAGATGATCCTGGATTATTCAGGTGGGCCCAGTGTAATTATAAGGGTCTGTCTAAGAGGGAGGCAAAGGGGTCACAGACAGAGAAGTAGATATGATATCAGAATCAGAGGCTGGGATAATACATGACCCAAGGAATGTAGGCAGCCTCTAGAAACTGAAAAATGCAAGAAAACGGATTTCCCCCTAGAAGCTTCAGGAAAAAAAAAAACAACAAACAAACACAGAATAATGTCTTCATTTCAAGATTTCTTAACTTTTAGGCTTCTGACCTCCAAAACTCTAAGATAATATATTTGCATTATTTTAAGCCTCTTAGTTTGCTGTAATTTGTTACAGAACCTGTAGGAAACTAATACATCTATCTTTCCATTTGGCTGCCTTTTTCTTATTGAATTTCATAAGTACACACAAACAGATGATGATGACAGTAAATAGATATACAGAGAGAAATACAGATTCTTTATAGTACCCTGTTGTTTTCTCTATATGCTACAAATAACTTTTCCCATAATTTTACTTTTAATTTTGTTGATAGTGTCTTTTTGTGGTACGTAACATTTTAGTTTGTTTTTCAGTCTTTCCCTTTATAGTTTGTGCTTTTTTTACCACAAACAAGATTTTTTCCCCATCCCAATGCCAAAAGTTGTGCTCTCATATTTTTTCTTCTAGAAATGTTTTATATTTCCAATTTGATATTTGGCTC
>NW_020185010.1:0-2493 GCF_003031525.2 Neophocaena asiaeorientalis asiaeorientalis | reverse complement strand
GAGGCCCGCGTACCGCAAAAAAAAAAAAAAAGAAAGAAAGAGAGAGAGAGAAGAAGGAGGGGTCGCCGCAGGAGCTGGGAGATCTGAAGATGCTGTGCTGCTGGCTTTGAAGATGCAGGAAGGGGCCATGAGCCAAGGAATGCAGCTCTAGAAGCTGGAAAATGCAAGGAAAAGGATTCTTCCTGGGAGTCTGGGGGGAAGTGGAGGCCAGCCAGTACCCTGGTTTCAGCCTGGTGAAACTGACTTCAGACCTGTGGCCTCCAGGACAGTAAGAATCAATTTGTATTGTTTCAAGCCATCAAGGTTGTGGTGATTTGATTGAGTGGCCATCGTAAACTAGTATACCACCCAAGGGAACACTTCAGCTGAATGGCTGCAACAAACAATTGGTGTTTAGGGCCACTCAGTATCCATTGCCTTCTGTTGGTACCTGCACCCAGTTTTTGCTTAATGACCCCTTCCTCAGCACAGCCCGTGCTGCAGTGAGGCAGGCTCAGGTCCAGCCCCAGGGCCGCCCAGGGCTTAAGTCCAAACTTATTAGCATAATCCATCCCCCAGGCCATATCATTGCCTCCGGACTGAGCATATGACATGTGTTGATTCAATTAGATGTTAAAAGAGTTGCCTTCCTGCCACACTCCAGCTCTGGGTGAACAAGGAAGCATGTAGCCCCAGAAAGAGCCTCTTAGAGCCATGTAGAAAGAAGCATCCTGAGAAGGGTGCAAACTCCAAGCAAGTGGAATCTGAAGATGCTGAGAGACGTAAAGTCCTGACTGTCTGCCCTGAGCTGCTAGACTTTTAAGATGCACAACCCAATTCCATTTCTGCAATGGTTAATTTATGTGTCAAGCTGACTGGGCATCAGGGTGCCCAGATATTTGGTTAAACATGATTTCTGGTTATGTCTGTAAAGGTGCTTCCCGAAGAGATTAGTGTTTGAATTGGTGAACTGAGCAAAGCAGATGGCCCTCCCCTCTGTGTGTCAGCATCCTCCAATCCACTGGAGGCCTGAGTAAGGGATAATTTGGTCCCTCTGTCTTCGAGCTGGGACATGGATATTCAAGCTGGGTCATCCGTCTCCTCCTGCCTTTGAACTTGGACTCAGACTGGAACTTACACCACTGGCTTTCCTGGGACTCCAGCTTGCCAACCGGAGATCTTAGACTTCTCAGCCTCCTAAGCATGGGAGCCAATTCCTTACAGTAAATTTCTTGATATTTATCTCCTATTGGTTCGATTTCTCTAGAGAACCCAGACTAATACAATTTTATTATTAAAAATGGTTTGCATGGGAGTTTTTGTTACCTGCCCCTGAAGTATCAGATAAAGAATGGAGAGGTTCTGCTGTGAGCAGAGAAAAGGGAGAAGACTGAACATGAAGTCAGAAACAGGTATTATGACTGCAATGTGTGTATGGTGGAGAGGAAAAAGGAGACCCAGAGACTTGAAGGCCAAGGTCACGATGCCCAGTGAGAGCCAGCTAAGGATTAGATCACAGCACTGAGTGTCAGAGCTGAAGGGAGCTTGGCCGGTGTTGATTCCAAACCCTCTGTTTTACAGATAAGAGATAAGGATACTGATACAGATAAGGATAAAGACTGAGGCACAAAGAGAGGAGGGGCTTGCTCCAGGTCAACTTGTAAGTTATGGCTGACACAGAACGAGAAGTCTCTTCTCTCTAGTTTCCCTGCCTGTTCCCGCAGGCTCTGCTCTGTCCCAACTCTGCTGTTGAGTGAGTGGTCAGCGTAGGGCCAGGTCAGCCACATATATACAGGTGCCCAGAACCCCCAGATGGGCAGTCTACACCCAGGGGCTCCAGGTGGTCCAGGCTCCAAGGAGAAATCCGTGTTATGCTTTATCTCGGTATGTGGCTCAATGAGGAAACAGAGAGGGCTACCCGGGACCATACATGATTTTCTATAACTACAGGCAGTTTGGTGCAGAGGACGGAGCAGGAGAGTAGGAGTCCCACAGTTGGGTCCAGCCAAACTCAGCCTCTTGAAACTCTATGCCCAAAGAACGTTGTTTAACCAACAGCCCTGCTGTTATCCATGTGATCTTTCTACCTTTCAAGGGTAACAAATAAGTAGAGATATTGGAGGCAAAATGCTGGGCATCCACTTAGACAGTCATCACTCAGATTATTCCTTCTCTGAGGGATGCTCTGTAGAGGCTGATGGCCTTGACAACAGGTCCATATGGCACTCCAGGGACTGGGGCTAGGCCCCAGGGCCGGGCTGTAGTTCAATGCTTTGATCTAGAAATAAGCCGTCTAGGAGTCTGTCTCAACCTGAGCACGGAGTAGTGTGCCAGGGACTGTGGAGATACTCATTCGAGTCTCACCGTGCTTCTCAGTGCAAAAAGAAAGTGAGCTGGGATGGAGAGTGGGGCAGATGTCTTTAAAAAGAAGAGAAATTTCCCTCCCGGTAGCTCAATATAAGAATGTGCATCCCGGGCTTCCCTGGTGGAGCAGTGGCTGGGAGTCCGCCTGCC
>NW_020185009.1:0-2508 GCF_003031525.2 Neophocaena asiaeorientalis asiaeorientalis | reverse complement strand
AAAAAAAAAAAAGAAATACCAAAGGAAAGTAAAAGAAAAATCTCTATAGTCCTTTAAGTCCAGTTAAAACATGGAGCCCTTCCCCCATCTAACTGTTCATCAAGCTGTATTCCCATAATGTATCTTTCATTCATTTTATGGCTCTTATGCCATTGTGTATTATAGTCATTTGACGCCATGAAGTTATTTGCCTTGAACTCCAAGACATTGGGAACTATGTTATTTAATGCTCCGCGCGGGAGGGACGCCTGGCATTTAGAAGGCCCTCCATAAGGCTGTGTAACCGGAGCGAAGGTGTGTCGTGGGGACGGCACAGAAACAGGAGATGCAAACCTTTATTCGGAAAAGCTTACGGGAACAACGACAGCACATTTAACAAAGATGTGAAAATACAACCATGGCTCCACTTCTTACTACAATCTTCTCATTCACTACCGGTGTCTCTGACCCCATTCCCTCCTCAAACCCAAGCTCAAACCAGACTGGGTCTGGTTGGCCAATCGGAGCACAACCTTCGGTAATCGCGAGGCCTTCTCCAGCCAACGAGAGACCTGAGCGATTTGGCGGCGGTGAGACTTGCAACCCTCTGGCTGAATCCTGGGGGCGTGGGGACACGTTGGGCGGGACTGAAGTTTGATTGGCAGGTGAGCGATCCGCCTCCTTAGAACGGAAACGCTGCTCGGTGAGAACAAGGGGGGGTCGTGGGCGGGCAGTGAAACTAGGGTCAGCCAATGACCGACGTACTACATGCAGAGAGAAAGATAGATCACCAATGGCGGCACGGATGTGGTGCCATGGGCGGGGTTTAGGCCCAAAGCTGTGTAGGAGCTGCGCCTATTACGGTAGTCCTCATCTTCACGGCCAGCGCCTCTTTCTGCATTCATTCGTTTGTTTTTTCCATTCACGAAGGTAGTGAGGCCTGGTTGAAAGCCATGGAGAGCGCTCTGCCTGCCGCCGGCTTCCTATACTGGGTGGGCGCGGGCACCGTGGCCTACCTGGCTCTGCGCATCTCGTGCTCGCTCTTCACGGCCCTTCGGGTCTGGGGTTTGGGTCACGAGCCGGGGGTCGGACCCGGGCTCGGTGAATGGGCAGGTGAGTCGAATCGAGGGCCGCCGGCCCCCTCGCTCCTGCTGCGGCTCGCGCGGCTCCCGGCCGGGCCTGGTACGCTCTGACCACTTCGGGGCCCAGCGCTTGGCCTTCCCGTCTCCAGCTCCCCTCTCCTCCATTCTGAGATTCCTGCGTCCCGCATACCCGCCTGTCCCCTAAGCCATTTTCTGGCTTGCTTAGACTTCCAGAGTTTTTAAATACTAAATACATTGCTGGCTTAAGTCAGCGAATCTAAAGGGCCAGTTGGTGGGCGCGGGAGAAATCTGGCCTGAACTCCCTGGGGCTTGTGTCCTTTAAGCCGTTCCGGGTTCACGGAGTTAGTCGCCTTGCTGCTTGCTTCCTTAGTCGCACTCCACGCACCTTGGCTCGCCCCTTATGACTGTTTTTAAAACAAAGTCTTTGGCTTGAATACTGGCCCTGTGCTCAGGATGAAAAGCATTCTGTTGCCTTTTGGGAGGCGAGGGTGGAGGAAGAGGACGTAGAATTTCAGAAGACTTTCTGCTCTTTGGAACCTTGGATTCGGCCTAGTTCAGGTAATTTACAAAAAAAAATTGGTAAACTGTTCTGGAGTCCTAATGAGTAGCAAGAATTATTGCTTCTGCAAAACGGTGCTCTTCATGTAGAAATCGGAAATACTTTCTGCAGAAGGACATTTGCAGGAAAAAGTATTCCCAGAAAGAGTGAGCTAAACGAACAGGTCTTGTTCCATCTAGTCGGGGGATTTTGAGGATGGAGGAGAAAGGTCAGATTGGAGAAGTTGGGAAACATCTGAGGAAAGTTTTGCGCTTGTTGTTTTTCTTTTTCCGCCTTTTTTGTTGATTTTCTTTCCTTATTTTTTGTTTCTTTTAGCTTTTTTTTTAAACCGAGTGATATGCCGTTCTCCGATGTGATTATTCATTCTGCTGTTTTATAATTGAATGTTCACTTCACAAAGCATTTTATTGAATTTTGGAGTGGTTAGGGGTTGCTTTCAGACTAGGCTCGAATAAGGTACACAAATAATGTCACTCCATGTTCTTAACTTTATTCACTCAAAAACATTTCAACAACTTAGTAGGAAAAACATAATAAATTAACATTTTGGGACAGCAACAAAAGGAGAAAACATCTCAAGTAGGAATGAATATGTGAAGCAGCTATTAACATAATACATATTTTAAAAAGTCACTTAATTGTCTTGATCGTTGAAAAAGCAAGTGAAGTGCTCAGCTTGATTATAATCAAGATTGTAATTTCACGGTTGATAAGCCCAAATTCTTGGTTGTCAGGTTTGGAAAACTTGCTTTTTGACTTTTTTTTTTTTTAATGAAGGCTTTATTTATTTAGGCTGTGTTGGGTCTTCGTTGCTTTGCGCGGGCTTTCTCTGGTTGTGGTGAGCGGGGCTACTCTTCGTTGCGGTGC
>NW_020185008.1:0-2342 GCF_003031525.2 Neophocaena asiaeorientalis asiaeorientalis | reverse complement strand
GGACTCTCAACCACTGCGCCACCAGGGAAGCCCCATATTATCTCATTTAATCCTCTCAATAACCCTCGGAAGTGAGTACTATTGTCCTCCTTTTCCAGAGGAGGAAACCAAGGCATAGAGACAGTACGTAGCCTGCTCAAGTTCATCCAGAGAGCGGACAAGTGACAATCACCCAGACAGGGTGAGTCCAAAGCCAGAGTTTCTATTCTCCATGCTGGGCTGACTCTGGGGTGAAGCTGCAGGAGCTCCCTTCTCACAATATGGCACTCAGGAGCAGTTCCTTCATCTGGCGTGACGGCCTGTCCCACACTGGCAACCCGCACTGGCAGCAGAAATGCAAGGTCTCTCGAGTCACTGTCCCCGTGGTGTTTCCACGCAGGGCCCTGCTGTGCTGGTCCCTGAGCAGTCATGCTTGGAGCTACCCTCCCTCCACGCAGCTCCCCAGGCCCCAGCCCACGCCCACCTGGTTTATATTTGTGCCTGAGTGTGTGCCCTCACACTTCCGCTCTTCCACCTTGTCACCTCTTCTAAGTGCCCTGGGCGGTGCTTGGCACAGTAGAGGTCCCAAGTCAGCCAGCCTGACCAAGGGTTAAGCCGCATTTCTCCAAGGGTGGCCCTTGGACGACCGGCACCCGAATCCGCTAGGGTGTCTGAAGAATGCAGAGTCTCAGGCTCTGCCAGAAACCTCAGTAAGAGTCTCAGCAGTGGGGCTGGAAATTTGCATTTTTAACAAGCTCCCCAAGGGATTCTGATACTCCCTAAAGTTTGAGGCCCACAATTTAGGCTTTTTATGAGTTAGTATATGTTGAACACCAGCCAGACGTGAAACCAGGCAGTGTCACGCTGAGCTCTGGCTCTTGTCCTTCAGAGGCTGTGGAGTGGGCACCGTGCAAAGAGCTCGGAGTTGGTCTGGGTGGAGGCATGGGTGTTCTTGAATGGGGAGGATAGGGTGAGAGGTAGCGAGGGGCAGCAGAGGAAGGCGTAGGAGGCAACATGGTAGCTCTGTCCATCCAGCTGAAAGTCCTGGAGTGGCGAAGACCCTGGCAAAAAATCCCCCAGCAAAGGTTCCAAGCAGAATGGCTCCAGAACCCCATTTTAAAAGGCCTTCCTGAATCTGGCCATTCCCCTGCTGGAGGAGCCCAGCAAGCAGGATGCAGAGCAAATCAAGCCCTAGGGCTTTCAGAAGGGAAGTCAGGCAGCCTGTGAAGTAGAGAGAACAGGGTGGAGAGCAGGTAGGCCACCTGGGGCAGAGGAGAGGGTGTGAGGGTGAGAGCCCTCCAGGGCTGCTGAAGGTCACTTTCAAAGGCTTAGGAGAGAGGCAGTCCCTGAGAGACCCTGAGTCCCAAACTTATTAATGAAAGATAATCCAGGGAAGGCCACTGTGTCCAGAAAATGAGATTAAGCTTTTGGTCAGTCAGTTTGGAGTTTGAGAAAATGAGAAAAAAAAAATCCTTTATAAAATTGGAAAAGGTTTACCTCAACTCACCAACAACTCCAAAACAACTGAACACATAGTACTTTAAACTTGGCATGTGGCTGGACCTCTATGAAAATAATTTCTCAGCTCATTTGAAGGGAAAATAGTGCCATTTTGGTGACCACCTATACTATCTGGGCATGCTCAGTAGAAGAAACTCAAGGGAAAATTTGACCGTCAGTTGGAAAAGTGGGACAAGGAGGAGATAGAGAAGGAGGTGACATGAATGTGGGAAGCCTTTGGGTGCGTGGAGGCCGACTTCTACTTCTGGAACTGTTTGTGCCTCTGTGGACTTGGACGAGCCACTTCACATCTCTGGGTCTGGGGAGCACGCAGATGAGCAGGGGAGAACGCAGCACGGCCAGCGGAGTGGCTGCCTTGTAGCACTGGGGCCACCCGGGCAGACAGGCGGCACTGCTGTCCACCCCGCGTGCTTGAGTCCTCTTCACAGTCCAGCCTGGGCAAACACAGACCTTTCCCACCATTTCTTCAGTGGGCAAACCACAGGACACGGAGTAAGCGCAGCTCTGCCGTCTTCTTCTTTAGGTTAAGGAAGTTAGGGCATGAGTCAGAACTGCTCCTGGGATTTGTATTTATATAGTGTCATATATTTATTTCTTTACATTGTGTCATACAGCACATATACAAATCACGAATACCTGGCATTTGTATTTATATAATGTCTTACATAGAGTGTCATATATATTTATATGGTGTCATATATATGACAGTATAAATACAAGTCAAGGGTGTTCATATACATATTACAAATACCTACTACATTATAGGTATATATAGGTAAATACCTATATATATGGGTATTTGTCTGTATATATATATATATATATATATATATATATATATA
>NW_020185007.1:0-2506 GCF_003031525.2 Neophocaena asiaeorientalis asiaeorientalis | reverse complement strand
GGTGATCTCCGCGTCTTACTCTTCCGCCATCTTGAAGCTCTTGTTGACTCTGTATTATGTAAATTAACAGAAAATCTTAGGAGGCTCATGTATTCTTTTAAAATTTTGTCATAATATTCCAAAGTCAATATTCCAAAATGTTAGTCTTCCTTCAGTCAAGGTGAAAACAAAATCTAGCTATTCTGGATTTTTACCTGGTTTCTCCCAAACAGTAGTTTACTAGATCTCTGACCATCATAAATTTAGCTGTATAAACTCCCAAAATAATCTCACAGAACTCAACATATGGACAATATGTGATACCCACCATATGAAAATGTGAGATGTAGGGTATATTATATGTAAACAATCATTATTTAGTTAAAATTGGACATTTCCCAATGACTCACATCAGTGTCATTCATTAGTCCCTGTTCCCACTCCCACAGATGATCAGGAAGTTCAGGAGCTCACATATTAGTCAATAAAATTCTTCAGATCATAAATCTAATTTTATCTGATTCACAAAGTTTCAGCACTCAGGGGATTTTGACAAAGGCTTGATTGCCAATTCTTGACTACAGTAAAAGGAGATGATGCTTTAAAGTATTTCTTTATTCTGTTATCTTAGGTAGGTCTTAAAGTCTGGAGATAAAAGCAAATTTGTTGTAAAATTTGACACATAAAAATGGAATCACTGGAATCCTTCTATATCATGACTGAGCAGTAGAATATAAATCAGTATAAGTCAACTAATTAGGCTTAAGTTTTTGCTGTGACTCCGAGCTGCTCATAAAATATCCACTTCCTTTTATTACTGGGCACCCAGAAATACATTTCTTTGACTGTGGTACAGTTGGATGAGACCATGTGACTGTGTTTTTGCTAATAAAATAGAATTACATGTGGCATTTCCAGACCAGGACGTTATGAAGCAAGTGGCCACTCTGCATTTTCTTCGGCTGGCGGCATGCAGGAAACACGAGAGTCATGGGTATACCAGAGTCATGAATGTCCTTTTAGCACCTTGTAGCAGCAAGCTGACCCCCAGTCATATACGTTAATATTCATGGATAAATGGTCAAGCATAAAAATTCTAGTATGTTTGAGCCATTACATATTTTGGGATCTATTTATGGCTTACATCCTTTCATCACAAACCAAGTATATATCAGTAAGTATAGCAATAATTAACGCAAGCCACTTTAATAATTGAAGTTAAAGGGATTTTATTTATCCACAGATTCCTAGAGTTAGTTTAGGGCCTACTTTTAAGCTTTGCATCAACACCAGGGATAAAATAATAAATAATGCTTGGTACCACCTGGTAGAAAATCGTATTTGACTCCTTGAATACTCCCTGAATAAGTAAAACATCCGTGTTTATATTTGGAAGGCACAATACATGGTAAGCTTTTATATTTTCAATCAACAGCAGAATATTTATTGTAATATTTATGTTGCAAAACTAAGTGTTACAAATTGTTTTTATTTCTGACTCTTAACTCACCAGTCTAGAAAATAAATAAGTCTGGATTGAAATATACAGAACTGGATGGATGGCAGGAGGAAGAAAATCCAGAGTTCAACTTTATGCTGTAGGAACAAAGAGTATTCTACGTAAATATTTTTACTTGAAAACAAAATATAATATAATGTAGTGAAAATACATGTATTGAATGAAATATGAAATATTTAGCAATAGTAGCTTTTAAACATTTCTGGGTTTAGTATAAATGGTGAAACCACTTTGAAAAACTGTTTTTCAATTTCTCATATATTTTAACACACACCTATTCTAACTCTACTTTTCTACTCCTAAATATATATCTAAAAAGAATGCTTAAGCCTGTAAAGCATTTTATACAAGAACATTTATAACAGTTTTATTCTTCATACCCAAACCAATAAAAAGTCCACATATTTTTCAGCAGGGAAGTAAATGAATTGTGATATATCAGTATAGTGCAGTACTACATAGCAATCATGATAAACAAACTTCTGATACAAGTGACAGTGCAAATATGTCCCAAAAATATATTGAGTGGAATAAGGTAGAAACAAAGGAAAGCAAATTTTGTGGATTCGTTAACATGTAGCCTGAGAACTGAACAAATTAATTTATATTAAACGAGTACGAACAAGATTACCTCTGTGAGGGGGGCATTGACTAAGAAAAGGCATGAGGAAACTACCTAGGGGTATGAAAATGCTCATTATCTTGATTTAATTAGAGGTCACCTAAGCATGTGAATATAAACAAAGTAAAAACATTTAATTAAAAATCATAATTAAAGTATTTTTGAATACATGGTAACACCTGTTCGATTGAAATACTTAAGTCTCAGATTCATTTTATCGCTTATTTATTCTGTCAATAGACATTAAATATTTATTAAGGATTTACTGTGTACCAACCAAACTCAATGGTGGGAATTAAAAAAAAAATTTTTTTTTAAACATTTATTGGAGTATAGTTGATTTATAATGTTGTGTTATTTTCAGGTGTACAGCAAAGTGAATCTGT
>NW_020185006.1:0-2504 GCF_003031525.2 Neophocaena asiaeorientalis asiaeorientalis | reverse complement strand
TGCAGTTTGGGAAGAAGGGGCCATTTACTCTCATTTAGGGACAGGCAAGTTTATCCTCTGCTTAGCTCCTGTCAGAGCTTGTGACTCAGAAGTCACGAGGCATCGGGGGTTAAAAATTTGGGGGAATATCTTCAGTTAGAGCCGGGTTGTAGGGGTTACTCGTTGATCCACGAAGGGACAAGGTTCTTGGGGAACGAGAGCAATGGCAGGAAGTTGGGAGGAGTGAGGAGCAGAGAGGTTGGCAAGATGGAAGCATCTGGCAATGACCTGAGGCAAGGGGTCGGGGTCGGGGGAGGCTTGCACAGGGTAAGAGCTAAGAGAGTCTTGTGGAATGAATGAACACATGAGAGAGTGGATCTTCAAGTGCAGCAGCGTTCTCCGCTAGGACTGGGGACATATCTGCTTTAGAGAGGCTAATGGGTTAACTGGGTAGCACTGGAGTACAAAAAATGTAGACAGCTCCACAAGGTAGGCTGCTTTACGTGTGGCCAGCAGGAAGTGCTGCAGGCTTCAGGCCTGGAGCAAAGGCAAGGCTGGAGCCATTCAATAAGGTGTCGTGTGATTGGCAGGCTCTGAGCTGATTCTTGGAGAGTGGGATGGGGTGGCGGGCATGGCCAGGTCTGTGGGAGCTGGCATGGGGCAGGCCGGGTGGGACAGTGGGCAGTCAGCCTGGAAGGGTAAGCCCTTCATTTGCCCAGCTCCTGAATCCCCATGTGGTGTATGTCCTTCCTAGCCCATGTTTCCCATGCCTCAACACAGAGGGCTGTACTCCTGAGTGGGACCTCAAGAAGTGTAAATGAATCTGGAGCACTGGCGGAGAAAGACAGGGTTAGCAGGGACAGCCGTCCCTGAGGCCTCATCGTCTGGTGCTGAGAGGAGGAACAAGATAGGAAGTGGACTGACGCTACGGCCTTGGCCGGAACAGGCCAGAACAGCTGGTAGTCAGGGCTCCTCAAGGCTCACCCAGCTTCTCCTCCATCCAGGTGGACATGATCTCACTGGCCAAGCAGATCATCGAAGCCACACCAGAGCGGATTAAACGGGAGGACTTTGTCCGGCTGCCTGAGGCCGGAGCCCCAATGCGGGAGCGGACAGGGGCCGTGGGGCTCAGCGAGACCATGTCCTGGTTGGCCAGCTACCTGGAGAATGTGGACCATTTCCCCAGCTCAGCCCCTCCCAGGTGACCAGCTCAGGACAAAGCCTCCAGATCCTTCTTCAGAGGAACATGGGAGGGAGGGAGGAAACTTCCTCATGGCCAGAGCTCCATCCTGGCTCAGGCCCCAGGGCCTTTGAAAAGGGGATTGGCACTGGCTACTGAGTTCTGAAGTCACTCTGCAGGCTCTGTTGCTGGGGCTGTGCCTTCACAGCAGTCTCCAGGTGGGAGAAGAGGGACTGCAGATGCCCCATGGCCTCCCTTCTCCCTGTCCCTGCAGCGAACTGCCCTTTGAGCGGGGTCGCCTGGCTATCCCTCCGGCACCTTCCTGGGCAGAGTTTCTCTCTGCGTCCGCCAGTGGCAAGATGGAGAGTGATTTTGCCCTGCTGACCCTATCGGATCACGAGCAGCGGGAACTGTACGAGGCAGCCCGAGTCATCCAGACAGCCTTCCGAAAGTACAAGGTCAGGGGGCTGGGTGTTTCAGGGGGTGAATTAGACAATCTTGAGTGGGGAGATTACAGGTTTCCAGGACTTTGGGAGGGACAACAGTCATCCACACAGGCCTGGGATGGGGTGAAGGGTCGGGGACCCCAGGCAAGTCGGAAGGTTAGGTCACATGTCTGTTAGGTGGGCAGCTAAGTGCTGAGACCTCCTTCTCTCCCCTTAGGGCCGGCGGCTGAAGGAGCAGCAGGAGGTAGCAGCAGCTGTGATCCAGCGCTGTTACCGGAAGTACAAGCAGGTGAGACCGTCCTCTCTTGAAAGCATACCCACCAACCCACACCCACACACACCCATTCCAGCCCAGAGCATCCAGAATGCTGCCGGAGCCCTAACTCCCCTTCTCTCTCCACAAGCTGACCTGGATTGCACTTAAGGTATTAGGCGTGAGACCTGGGTGTGAGGTTGTCTGTGATGATTCAGCCTTTCCATGAGTGTGTGGATTAGAGAAATAGACTTGCATCAACTGAACTTGGGGGTGACCCTCAGGGGTTTGGGTCTCTGTCCATTTCAGCCCCTGCCCCTCCTCCCCACTCCTGCAGTTTGCACTCTATAAGAAGATGACCCAGGCGGCCATCCTGATCCAGAGCAAGTTCCGAAGCTACTATGAACAGAAGCGGTTTCAGCAGAGCCGCAGGGCGGCGGTGCTCATCCAGCAGCACTACCGTTCCTACCGCCGCCGGCCCGGGCCTCCCCACCGGCCCACGGGCACCCTGCCTGCCCGCAACAAGTATGGCGTTAGCCCTCTGGCCCTTCGGCCCTCTCTGCCCACCCACTGTGTCCATGCCCACTGTCCGTGGGCTCCCGACTCATCAGCCTGCCCCCCTGCCTTTCCTTGCCAGGATCCCTAA
>NW_020185005.1:0-2478 GCF_003031525.2 Neophocaena asiaeorientalis asiaeorientalis | reverse complement strand
GGCAGGCGGATTCTTAACCACTGCGCCAGCAGGGAAGTCCGGAATAATGTTATTCTTAATAACATCTTATTTTTCATGTCATATTTGTAGTCATGTCCCCTTTTCACTTCTTAGATTTAGCAATGTGTTTTATCTTTTAATCACTCTCACCGTAAGATTATATCAATAACCAGTTTTTGGGTTTTGATCCTCTGTATTTTATTTTTGTTTTCTATTTTATTATTTCCTCACCTCTATTATTTTGGGGGGTTTATTTTACTCTTAATTTTAACCTCATTTATTTTTAATTATCCTTTTTTCTAACACATGCGATCAAGGCTTATAGTTCTAAGTGCTGATTTAGCTGTATATCCTTAGTCTTGATATGCAGTATTGTTATCACAGTTTAGTTCAAAAAATTAAAAATTTTTATTATTGCTTATTCTTTGACTATGGGTTATTTAGAAGAGTATTTCTTAATGCTCTTGGGGATTTTTCTGTTGTTTTTTTTTTTAAAGTGGTTTCTCAATTGTCCTGTGGTCAGAGAACATACTCTGTAAGATTTCAGTGCTCTAAAATTTACTGGCCTTGTTTTAGGGCCCACAATATAGAGTATTTTTGGTAAATATTCTATATGTTCTTAAAGTGAATGTATATTTTCCAGTTGTTTTGTACATTGATCTAAATATTTGTACTAGGTCAATTTGTTTATGAGGTTGTTAATATTTTTCTGTATATTGTTGAGGATCATTCTGTCAGTTATGGAGAGTTATCTGTTAAAATATTCTGGTATAATTTTACATCTGTCTTGTTTTCTCTGTATTCATGTTAAATTTTGGTTTATGTATTTTCAGTTTATGTTATTAGTTGTATACAAATTCAGGATTGTTTAAGTTTCCTGGTTACTTAAACCTTGCATGATTAGGTAAGTGATCCTTTTTATCTCTGTAATGATTTTGCATTAAAGACAAATTTGTCTGATTATTAATATAGCTATACCAGCTTTCTTTTGTTAGTATTTAAATAATATATTACTCTGTCCTTCTATTTTCAACTTTTAGATGCCATTATGCTTTAGATTTGTTTCTTGTAAATAGCCAATGCTGATATATATTTTTTAATCCAGTCTTATAATCCTCATAACTGGAGCAGTTCGTCCACTTTCATTGATTGTAACTACTGCTATATTTAGATTACATCCATCATCTTATTTTGAGATTTTTGTTTGTCTTGCCTGTTCTATATTTTTTTTCCTTTCTTTCTTGATTTCAACTGGACTGATTATCTCATTCCATTTTTTCCCCTCAACTGGCTTCAAAATTATACATTCTATTTCTATTCTTGAGCTTTAGTTTCCCTGGACATCCCAGATGCTGCAAAACCGGGCTGCAATTCAGTGTGAAAGATTGTTTTTGTTTCACTCGAACTTTGGAAGTGAGGTCTTTTGGTGTTTTATCCTAAAAGGGATGGTTTATCAGCGTCTCTGATTTTGGTAGGCCCCGGGTTTTGATTTTGGTTGCTTTAGGCCTGCAAAGCCACCAGAAGTGCAGCTGAATTCCTCAGCTTTTCCTTTTAGATTGGTATATACCCTTAGAGCTAAGATGGCTTTGAATTCTTCTCCAGGTTCTATTTGTCCCTGTGATTTGGGCTGTTGGCCGTTTCTCACTATATTTCTCTCTTCCATGCTTTAATAAGATGTTATGTTTTTATATTTTACTTATCCTCAGTGGTAGAGATGGCTCAGTTTTTTAGTTTGCCTTTTGTGAATGAAAAGTCCTAAACATCCATTTGATGTTAGCAATCCTTTGATCTTTATAACAGCCTCTAAGTAGGTTCTATAATATTATCCTTATTTGGAAGACAGGGGGAACTCAGACTGAGTTAGGTCAGGCAACTTGTATGCAGCGGAGCTGGCCTGGGAACCCCATTCTACTGGATTATAAACCTGGTGTGCGTGTCACTATACCATGAAGTCTGTTTTAAAATAATTTCAGTCATGTAGTTGTGTGTAGTTCACATGATACTTGGAATTTCTTATGCTAGGAAAGAAATTGTTTGCTGAGACAATGTTCGAAGGACATGAATTATATACACACGGCACTTTTGAAAAATGTACTTTAGAACTATTTAAAAGAATAATGGTTAAAAATAGTGGCAGTCTGGTAAAATTCAACTATTATAAAAAGAAATGAGCCAATGATAAATTCATGTGTGCAAACAGGGCTGTTTGCTTACACAGTTGAGTTATACTTGGTCACTTTATTTTATGGGTTGAAAAACAAATTCCTGGTTTGAGCCAATTTTGTTGAAAAGCAAATGTTTTAATGGGAATAAGACATATGAGATTTGAATATCAAATTTTTACCTTGATAAAACATCCCTTTGGTTGATGTTGAGTGACTAATGATTTCCTTATATAAATTCATAAGTTGTCTTTTTTAGTTGACAGAGAACACTAATTTTTTTTTTTACATCTTTATTGGAGTATAATTTCTTTAC
>NW_020185004.1:0-2501 GCF_003031525.2 Neophocaena asiaeorientalis asiaeorientalis | reverse complement strand
CTTCTGGCGGGCAGATCCCCAGCCTCCCACCAAGGGCCAAGAAGAGTCAACCGGAGCTTGGCCCTGGCTCCTTCCTCCTGCCAGGCTTCCCTACCACACAGCCTGGGCTTCCTGGCTTGCCTTGGAGGCTCTGTTGCTCCTTTTCTCCCACAGCCTCCCTCTGGAAGTGTGTGATGTAGGCCACCTGACCCTGATTACAATGGCCAGAGTAAAAGCTCATGGTGCTGTCGGAGAGGCCACTGAGATACAGCTCTGGGGACAGGGAGACGAGCCTGAGTGTGGGTGCCGCCGCACCTCTGCTCCAGGCCCCCTCACACCCCACTCACCTTTGGTGACATTGACTTTGTTGGCCGCCAAGATGTCCGCCTGAATGCTATCTATTTTCCTGTACAAGTCCTCGGCGTTGCCCTGAGGACAGGGGCAAGGGGAACTGGGCTGGATGCCAGGGCAGCCTGGACTTGGAGTTGGGCGGGGGCAGATGGAGGCTGCAGGCTGCGCTCAGGCTCTTAGCCTGACTGGAAGGGCAGGAAAGGGGACGGAAGGATGCCAGGTGGAGAAGCCCAAGCCGGGGCAGTCCCCCCCGCCGCCGGCCCCGAGGCCGAGCTGTGTGTGGGGCGTACAGGGGGAGGGGCCGTGCGCTGCGCCGCGCACAGGGGCACTGTCGTGTCCCGCGGGGCGCGGCGGGGCGGGAGCACTTACACGGAAGAGCTTGTAGAGTTCCTCCCCCATGGACCTGCGCACGTGCTCCTCCACCACTGGGAATAACTGCACAAAGTACTGCGTGGGCGGGCGAGGGGGCGTGGCTGACGTGCCCACGCGCTGTGCCCGCCGCGCCGCCGCGCCGCCCGCCGCCCGGCCGCCCAGCGCACCTCTAGCGTGAGGCTGGCCTGCCGCTGGCTGTTGCTGTGGTCCATGTTGCCCATGGCGGCCATGAGGCTGTGCACCACGCGCAGGTGTAGCATCTCCTCGGCCAGGCTCGTGTTGCCTCGCGCCAGGATCCTGGGCGTGGGGTGGGGGTGGGATTCGTGCTGCGGCGGCCCCGTGGGACCCTCCGGCGGCCGGAGCGCTCTTGGGGGCCCGCGGGCTGCACCGGGGCCTGGCTTGCCGCATCCGCCCACCACCTGCTGCCCGCTTACCCGATGGCCTTGGCGGCCGCGGCCTGCTGCAAGAACCACGGCAGGTGGGCGGTGAGCTGCAGAACCGAAGAGTCTGGGAAAGGGAGGAGTGGCCGTGAGGCTGGAGGACCCCTCGCCCTCGTCTTCCACCCTGCCCCGTCGGGGTCCACCACCCCGATCCCAGCGGATCCCTACCGCTGACGATCTGGGACTGCTGTTTGCTGGTCTCCTTGAAGGACGGTATCAGCAGCGCCACGAGGCCCTTGAGCAGCGCCGGGCACACGTCGTAGTTGACCAGGTCCTTGATCAGCTCGATGGCTGGGGAAGGCAGGGGCGCTGGAGAGGCCCACCGCTCCACTGCCCGCCCTCGCCCTCGCAAGGAAGCAGCACCCCCTCCCCTCCAACTCTTTATCGACCTTTCTTAGCACCTCTTACTGGCCAGCACTGTGCCAGGCGTGGGGAGAGCTGGGCCGGCGACCCCTCAGTCCTGCCCTTCTGGAGCTCGTGGTTAAAGGGGAGAGGGAGGAGGAGGCCGAGGCCCCCTGGGACTCACAGAGCCAGCCAGAGCCGGAGGAAGAAGGTTGGAGGCTTAGAGGCTGAAAAGAGCTGGAGGTACCACAGAGGTAGGGCCGCCAAAGGGCTTTGAGGAATCTAGAAGGTTTCCTGGAGGAGGGAAGGACGGGCGCGTCTTCAAAGGGCGACAGGATGGGGAAAGACAAAGGGTGAGGGGGAGACAGAGCAAGTGGGTGTGGATGTGTAGCAGAAAATGAGAAAGGAGGCAAGGTCGACAGCAGTTTAGAGAAACTTTCCTTTCTGACGAACCCTTATTGAGGCCTTGTTTGCCTAGGCTCTGTGCTGAGGGCTCTCTGTTCAGTGTCCCAGTGACGATCCCTGTGACCAAGGAGCTTCATTTTGCAACAGCATGATGACTTATCCCTGTTGGACATTTGAGGGAATGAGGCACAGAGAGGTAAAGCACTTGCCATAAGGTACCACAGCTAGGAAGTGGTGGAAGCAAAAGGAGGGAAAGGTTCGGTTAGGAAGGAGGAGGGGACTAGAATTTAAAGAGGGCATTTTCTGTGGCTGCTTCGCAGTCATTCATTCCATCCAGCATTGACTCAGCCTTTCGGCCAACCTGCATAGCACGCGTCTTGTGCCCGGCGAACAGTTTGGTGACAGGTGCTATAAAAGGGGTCGGTGGGCTGTGGGAGAGCCTGGAAGATGGCAGAGGACTGAATATTTTTGTAAAGAGGAAAGAACCCCAGACAGGCAGAGCTGGAAGCGGGCAGGTAATGTGGTGTGATAGGACAGCGGGTAAACACAAGTGCTTGCTGCATGGAAGGCGGGGCTTAGAAGTGAGCTGTCCACCACCCCCGCCCCGCCCCC
>NW_020185003.1:0-2503 GCF_003031525.2 Neophocaena asiaeorientalis asiaeorientalis | reverse complement strand
CCTAAATCGTTTTGTGCGTAAGTGCATTAAGTTCTGGCCATTGTCACGGGAGAATAATCCTAGAAGAGCACAAAGCCATGAAATAGATCTGTATGGAGTATTTACAAATAACCACAGGAAGAGATTTTGCCTCTCCGTAGACCGAGATTATCCAATAATGAAATGCGTTTAGGGTTTTGTGTCATAAATACTCTTTGCCACTTTAATTTCTGGTAATGAGAAGAGTCTGCCTGTGACCCTCCCTAAACTAGTTTGTCCTTTGACCCTGGCCAGACACATAGACTTTATATATTTAGGTTTTCTTGTCTGGGGGAACAAAAAAAACTTAACCTAGCTGCTCACAAGTGGAAAACAAAGTATTAGACCTTAAAATGTTCCAGTAGAGTGCAGATCAAACACTCCCGATTCTAGACACTTCACAGAATGTTTTGAAACCTTTTCGGCCACCACTCGCTCTTGACTCAGAAAGCTTACTTTACTAGGTACTGTTCACAATGGAAATGTGTTGAAATCACTGCAGCTATGTTCTACTCCAGTGCACAAGGATCTCTACAGACTAGGAACAGTGCTAAAATATTCTGAAAGGGTAAATCCAGGGCATTTAATTTTATTTGAGTAAAAACCTGTACACAAACACATTTTATACATGACTTCAGGGAGGCCACAGGCTCCCTGGGCTCCGTAAGCCCCTCAGATTAAGATCTCCTGACCTGGGAGTGAAAGAAACAAACGCACCCCTACCACCCTCCCCTCCCCATTCAGACCTCTGGTCCCACGCCAACCACACCCGTGGGAAGGCAGGTCGACACTCAGCACACGTACTGTCCCAGCTGCAAGGCGGTCAGACGTGTTCAACGAAGCAGATCCGTCACACTGCACCTCTGCTTCCTACATCCTGCTGGCCCAGAAGGAGGTTCAGAAAAAGCACAGAGAAGAACATCAACTCAGCAGAGCAGTCTCGAAGCACAAGGGAGTGCAGAAACAGGAAGCACAAGTAAGCCCATGGAATGTCTGACTTCTGACGGTTTTGTTGATAACAGATGTGGGTGAAGTTTTCCTGCTTACTGCTGATGGCATCTCTGTATCGGCAGGCACTTTCTCTTTGCCTCGCAATGAAATGCAACTGCTTGTCAGAAGGCCTATCTCTTCTGTTATCCATAGATCGCCTTCTCGGGGCTGTCACCCCTGTAACCCTGGACTGTATGCTGATTGTTCCATTGGTTGTCAACACTTCTATAAACGGAGATCTAACTGCCAAGAGTTCAAAATCCCAGTGGTCTGTCAGGTCCCACCACCAATTCACTCCCCAGAGTCATGTCTGAAGTGGGTAAAAATGTCACAAAGTCAGGATTGAAGATGCTACTGCGGGAACATGAAATACATTTAGAACCTTAGAAAGTCTAAATGTAAAGGTATTTGTTTTCCTTTAAAGTCTGATAAGAAAATGTCCCTCTTGCTTATCTTGTCTAAAGAATAAAAATGGACAGGTACTTACTGAAGATGAGCTACAAAATTTGAGACTGAAGAATGGAATTAGAAGAGAATTGTCTCATGCGGAATAACTACTCGGGTTTGAGAATTTGAGAGGAAAAAGAAATTGATTCAAGAAAAGATCTTATTATTAGAGCTGAGACCATATGCGATTTAGTCAAATTTCTTTTTCTGAAGGCCAGATCGCCTTGTACAGACACAAGTCTGCAACTTTCTTCTCTACTGATCTACAGAGGGGTCCACAGCCAGCACTGCAGGCCACCGCATTGTGCAGCACTCAAGATGCTAAGGACTCTCTCCTATGTATCCCTGGGGAGTGACTCCCAAATGGTCCATCCGCTGGGCCTAGCTCTACATGCCTTTAAACACCCTTTAAACCTCTGAAGAGAGCTCTCCTCTCTTCCACATGAAATATCCCCTCACATCTCCTCACTGTTAACATGGCTGCTGGTTTTACAATCAGTCTTAAGATACGGTCTCCTGACTAATATTTCTTATTATAATAAAGTCAACGGTTTTATACGATATCTTACTGGCATTATTAATATGTCAGATGCAGAGAAAGAATTCAAGTATTAAGGCAAATAATTGTCCTCCTAGCCTTATGAATTATCTAAGTATTGCCTCAACTGATAATGAATGTACAGAGCCTTTTCATAGGTAAAAATGGGGAAAAAGGTAAGAAAATTAGATCAAGCTTAACTCATAAAATTAGCAGCGGTAGATGTTCTTTGAAAGGAAGAACACAAAGGATTATAAATCAGAAAACTGCTTCTAAAGTGAAAGAAAAGAAGCAAAAGCCACCAGAAAATTCTCATGAGTAGACATTTTAGAGAAGCCGGATAGTCTTTCTGGTAAAACAAACCGGACTTTCATTCAGTTGGTAGAAATCGCGCTATAACTTTTAATCTTTAGAGGTTTAAAAAGAATTTAATGGCCGCATTTCTCAGAAGTTGATAATATGTGTAGAAGGTTCAAGAACCTATAAATATTAAATACTTTATGTTGTATT
>NW_020185002.1:0-2499 GCF_003031525.2 Neophocaena asiaeorientalis asiaeorientalis | reverse complement strand
TAGCCATTATCTTGTAATAGCTTTTAATGGAGTATAATCTATAAAAGTACTAAATAAATCACTATGCTGTACACCTGAAACTAATATAATAGTGTAGATCAACTATACTTCAATTAAAATTAATTAAATTAAAATTAAAATCAAAAGAATTTAGGGAAACCACCTCTGAAAACAGGAAATGGTAGGGGAAGTCTTTAAGTAGGTGCTATTTCTGTCAGTCAAGACGGCAAAATTGTAGCCTTGACAATTTGGCTCTTTACAGGAAAATATAGACATATTCTCTACTATTATTTAGTAAGTTCCATGAGTTTTCCATGACACAGGTTTCTTGAAAAGATACGTCCAAACTTCCCCAGAAGTGGTCCTTTCATGTACATATGCCTGACCTCTGATATCAGGAGTCTGAAATAGGGTCTTGAAAAGAGTACAAATGTAAAACAATGATAAAGCTAACAGAGGTTTCAGTTGAATAAAATGAAACTCAAAACCTAAAGGTCAAACCAAATGTGGGGTTGGTTTTTTTGGTTGTTTTTGTTTTTAACATTTAAAACATTTGAAAGGCGTCTTTCCCCAGAAGTCAACATGTAAAATTTTTTTCCCCAAGGATAGCACAATAGTAAGTTCCTCTTTGCTTCAAGGTTTTAGAAAAGAATGAATATAAACTGAAAATGTTTAAATTCTATCTTTTTTACCCTGATAATCTTTTTTTGGCATATAATCCTACCCTAACCTCCTGATAGCAAAGCAAGAACCAAGATTTTCTTACATGTCTGAGAATAATCAGAGTGAATTTGTTCAAAGCGCTTGATGGGGCTTGGGACAGGTCAAAGGGTTGAGGAATCTTTATCTAGCAATGATGGAGAAAATATTTTGGAAAATGGAGAAATGAAAGTGGGAATTGTATGTATTTCTTTGGAACAATGAGAAATAGAGACGTCCTTTTCTTCTAGTTCACCTAAAAATTATTTTAGTTGGAGTTTCAGAGCCTTAGAGCTGAAAGGATGAGAGATTTTTGTTAAACATGTGTTGCCAATGATGACAAAAGAGAGAGAAAGGTGATTCTAGACATCAAGCTGCCCGAATCAGGAGATTCTAAGGTAGGAGAAACATGGTGAGTAAAAATGGTATGGCCCTTTCCTTACTGAAAGGAAATGAGAATTCAGGAAGCGGGCAAGATGCAGAAGGTAGAGATGAGGGAAAGTAGGGAAAATAACTAATAGGGGCACTTGAGATCTTATGCTGAGCTCAGAAATGCTTGCTGCTTTTGCTTTTTTCACTGAATTTTTTAATAGTAAGAAGCAGAACTCTATACTTATAGAGAAGTTTTTCCTGCCTAAGAAGTTAACAGGATTTATTACATGGAGAGAAAAGAGGGAGAAGGAATATTGGAAAAGTTGTACATATAGAGGAATGAATTTTAGTAAAAGAAGGAGCAAACAAACAAAAATATATAGAAAAATAGAATGATGGGTGATGAATTTCAATAAGAGAAATTGTTATAAACACAGCATTCTTAGTGGCCTAGGGGAGGAAAAGAAATAATCTGAGCCAAGGTTAGAACGCCTTTCAACATTTTTACCCCTCCTTTTAAATCATGGAGAAGCTTCTCTGTTCTCCCAGATCCTTTTCCAGGTCAGTCCAGGAAGAAACAAGTTATATGCCTCTGTTTAGGCTTTGAAAACATTGCTTCCCTCAGGGTTACTAAAACCTTGGAGTTGTGATCAATTTTTTACTTATTTGTGTTCCTTACTATACTGAGAGATCTCTGTTTTCATCTATGGATTCCCAAACCCTAATAGACGAACTATCTCACAGGACCTCTCGATTCATATTTCTATTTTTCTGCCATTATTTATTTGGTCATAAATTAAGAAAAAAATGAATGAGTAGATGAATGAATGAATGAATATTTGTTTTCTTACCAGAAGGATTTCATCCCAATCAAGAGAAGAAAAGAGATACATACTTAGAACTAGGGCAGAGGTTTTATCCATGCTGTCCTTGTAATAATTTTGCATATTCTGAAGGCACAGGATATGATCCATCCAGAGAGTCTTCAGTTGAATCACAGTGGGCAAATCCCTTCCACATTCTGGACCTCAGATTCTTCATTTGTGTACTAAGAAAATAGAGGAGGCAGTCTCTAAGAGATTACTACATTGTGATTCTAAAAATTGTACAAGTAAACTTGCCAAGGATGATGATTTTAGGAGCAATTTGTATTGCTGGAATGAGTGGGACCTGGAGATACCCAGAGAGAGGGCTGAAGGTCTGGAGTCAGTGCCAGGAATGCCAAGGAGACGTATGGCTGTCATCATTCAAGCCTCACCCTGTGGAACCACACCCCAGGCTGGGCCAATCTGGTCACAGAAGCAGGGAGGGCAGGAGGCAGAGCTGGGCATAAAAGGAAGAGCGAGGCCAGCGGCTGCTTGCACTTGCTTCTGACACAATCGTGTTCACTAGCAACTACACGAACAGACACCATGGTGCATCTGACTG
>NW_020185001.1:0-2404 GCF_003031525.2 Neophocaena asiaeorientalis asiaeorientalis | reverse complement strand
GCCACAACAGTGAGAGGCCCGCGTACCGCAAGAAAAATAAAAAGAAAAAAGAAACAGGAAAAAGAGAAAGAGAAACTCAAGCTCAAGTTTCATAAGGAAGCATATAGATAATGGTGAAGGAAAAATATTCAAAGAGATCATGGCTGATAAATTTTCATATAAAAGAAACAGGATAAAATAAGTATAAATAAATATGTGTAAAATATCAAATACTAAAAGAAACTGTAATAAAGGAAACCTTAAAGGAAACAAAAAGAAAAGAGAAACAACATTTAGATGTACAAGAGATTTCACATCAACAAGATATCAAAGAGATAACTACTAAAGTGTGCTAAGATAACTGCCAATCTCAAACTCTATTCCCAGCTAAACAATCAGTCAAAAGTTGAGAAACAGAAACGTCTGATATAAGGGGGAAAAACTAGCTTACTCTTTCAGACTCTGGCTAAAAGAATTAGTAGAAGAACACTTCTGCAAAAAAGGAAATAGAACCTCTAATAAAGAAATAATCTACAAGAAGCAACAGTGAGGAAATAAAATTAGAATTTGAAAAACAAAATAAGTAGGTCTTAATAAAAACTGATGGTAAAAATTATTAATTTGTAAGAAGAGGGTTAAAAAAAACAAGTTGGAAATAAAGTACTAGATAAGTATGACAGACTATAGGAGGGTAGATGGGGTTTATCATTCTAACATCTTTGCATTATTTTGGAAAAGGGTAAAGATACTAATTAACTTCAAACTTTGGTTAACTATATATACTAAAAATTTAAGAGAATCATGAAGTAGTAGACTGTGCAAGTTCCCAAAATGTGAAGGATAAAACAGAAACAAAAAAGTAAAAAGGGATAAAGCAACAAAAAAAGGATGATCATAATGGAAAAAAATGATGGTAGGAATATATCCAAGTATATCAGTAACACAGTACATAGTAAATGCAGACAGTCTTAACTGACAAACCACAAACCTACGGGTATATTTTAGCATTAGAAGCTCTAATTCTTAGAAACTGAATAGATCAAACACTCAAAAAGTTAAATTGCATGAGACTGAACACGACAATTTAGAAATTTGGTAGAATGGACATATATGGTTCATTCTATGAGTGCATAGAATATCTGCAACCAACAATTAGAGATTAAGCATCTTTTTCAAGCACACAAAGAACACAAAAAACTTGGTCATCTACACAGATAATTTCTGAAAAGTAAAGGAGACACTGTCTCTTGTCTGCCCAATACAATGACTAGTCCACTTCCCTATTAACAGAACCTGCTTTTGCGTTCAGGTAGTAAAAAGAATTCCCTTGATCTGCAGTAAGGGTTGCTTCGCTACAGCTCCATGAAGTGAAAATGATCAACTCAAACCAGTTATTTTATAAGTGCACCTTGTTGGTATTTAGTCATGGAAATGATTTTCTCGTATCAATCCAGCAATTATATTTTTAAAGATACTCTTGAGTTTTTTATCTGGACAATCATATGTTATGCAAATTACTGTTTTGTTTCTTTTCAGTCCTTATGCATCTTATTTCTTTTCCTTCCAGTCTTATCCCTTTCATGGATAAGACTTCTCCTTTTAGTCTGCCATGAGTTTTCTTTTCTCAGAAATGGTTATTGAAGGATAACACTTTTTTCTCCTGCATGTACTGAAATGATCATAAGCTTCTTTTTCCCTTTGATCTACTATTGTGTTAATTATATTAAATTATTTTAGTACTTGGGGATAAATCTAACTTGGTCAAGATGCATTTGTTTAAGTATTTATTATTTTATATTTATATATAATATATGTATCTGTTAACATATATATACATGTACATAATATATAACATACACATTCCTATATTTGATTTACTAATATTTTGTTCAGGATTTTTAAATCTATGTTCATGAATGAGACTGATCTATAAATTTTCCTCTCTCATACTTTCTTTGTCTGTTTTTTTGTATCTAAGGCTTAGTATATTATTTATAAAAATCAGATGTTCCAAATCTTCAAATGTTCTCTAAATTTTGTTACATGGTGTTATCAGATCTGTGAGACATTTCTGAAAATCTTGTCTTTTTTTCCTTGCAATTTTGTTGATTTTTGTTTTATATATTTTAATTCTATGTTATTGGATGCCTATAAGTTTAGAATTGTTTTATTTTTCTGTTGAAATATATATTTCATCATTATGAAGTAACCACTTTAATCCCTAACAATACTTTTGCCTTAGAGTTATTTTGTCTGAAAATATTATAGATTTATAACTGACACTTGTTTTATTTAATACTTGCCTGACACACACACATATATATATATATATATATATTGCATTCTTTAATTCTCAATATTTCTTTGTCCTTGTGTCATAGGTATTTGTTTTTTTTTTTTTTTTTGCGGTACGCGGGCCTCTCAC
>NW_020185000.1:0-2481 GCF_003031525.2 Neophocaena asiaeorientalis asiaeorientalis | reverse complement strand
TTTTTTCATCCTACTTGCCACGTTCACTGGAGACAGATTTCCCTAGAAATGAGGATTCTGTGTTTATCAAACAGCACTGAAGTCTGACATGCTGCTGACTGGTCCCATCTTAGGCAATGTCAGAAGCTAGCTTCTCATCCAAGGAAAATTTTAAACTGCTACTTCTATTCAAACACAAGAATCCTTAATCATGGATTCTTTTCTAAATATCTGTTGAGGTTTGACAGATTTTCCCTACACAGATAATGGGGGGGATAGAAAAAAGACATAAATGGGAAAGTGGTAGATTTTAGCATCTCAAGTATCATTAGTTTTGCTGATGAAAACTAAATTAAGAAGACTATAGCACCCCAGGGCAAATGAAAAGATAATCACCTCACAGGGCACCAAAAGACAAGACAGCTCTTATAATGGAAACAGTACTTGGCATGGGTTTCACTATCCTTCCCAGTGAGAACTTGGAAAGCCAAAGACCAGAAAGGTAAGGAATCAATGGACTGCCAGGTCTGGAGCCTCTGACCTTTTTCTTCCATTCTATCACAGCTTATATCAGAGAAACAAGCAAGGGACCAGTTCACCCTGAGGAGTGAAGTTATCGAGCTAGGCTGTGCTAAGATAATTGTGTAAGACGGCTTGGAGAACATCTCAGCGAAGTCAGTGGGCAGTTCCTGAGCAGAAATTGCCTGATAGAGGAGTCCAACATTGGGCCTGAATGGCCCTGCTCCAGGAACCCCACCATGGCCAGAGTAGCCCAACTATTTCAGACATTGGCTGGGAACAGCCTGAGGGAAGCATGGCCTCTGCGCAAACACTGAGGTGGATCTGGAGGCTTAGCGGCCTGGAGATTGTCAATAATTATGCTCCTTGCTACTACTGGTGCTGGGAAAGTGAGATCTGAGCAGCGCACTGTCAAAGGCCCCCAGTGGGAACTTAGCTATGCGTAAAGTTTACCCCATGAGGACAGGGAAGAAGTATTCTAATTATATTCTGATTAGAGAAATCAATGTGAACTCATGTTTAAAAAAGATAAGAAGATCATAAAAGCAGTAGAATGTATTAAAAAAAGAAAGTACAGCATGCATACAGGCTTAGTGTCAGGAAAAACTAAAGCTTAAAAAGAGCTCAGGGGGGAAAAGGACCCTTTTTTTTTTAAGACACATTTATTTGAAGCATGAATAAAAATGAGGAAACTGTCTTTTCTTGGAAAAGACAGAACAACACTGAAGTATTTGTTTGCTTACCCAACCCAAATCTACGGAATATCCCACTATACACAGTAAGCACCAGGAACAAAGATGAGAGACAATGTCTCTTTTCCATTAACATATCAAGGGCCATAGACTCTTTAGAGAATCTTATTATACTATAGACCAAAGATAGAAAAGGGGTTATGAGAGAGGAAGTGGGAGAAAGATGTTAAGGGGTGAAGGGATGAAAGAAGAGGAGAGAAGGAGCATGCAGTAAACATTTACAAACATTGTGCTTGCAAATTCATGGAGCCCCCAAAAAGCAGGAACCCTAGCTTCTTGAGTTCACTAGATTATAAACTCTTATTCTCAAATTCCTAATTCATACTTGTCTTCTCTGATAGAATGAGTTTTCAGACAAGAATGGATAGAACAAATATCAGTAGAATAAGTGAAAAAAATTCTAAGAAAATACAACCTGCTCTTGGTTTTCTTATGTCTCTTGGTTTTAACAAATTTTATCTCAGGGTACTCAAGGGTATATGTAAATAACACTGCTAACACACAGCCTGTTTTCTTCAAGAAAGCATGAGAAACAGAACACATTTTGGGTAAATGAAGGCACAATATATCCAAACGGAAAAATATAGATGAACCAGCACACATGTTAGTAATCCTAAATAGGGTTCTAGAACATGTTATATGTACTTAGAGATGGAGATTTGGTCACTAGTAACCAGTACGGATTTAGTAAAAGCAGAGGGTAGAAAACTAATTACATATCCTTTTGTGACAGGTTATCATTGGACTGGCAGGTTAGGGGAATAGAGTAAACATCATATTCTGTAACTTGGCAAGGATTCATAGGTTCTCTCATACCTTATGTATTGGACAGAGCAGTGTAAGTTGTGGTAGTACAACTAGGAGAACATACAACCGCTTGGTGAATGAACTCAAAGAATCATTACTGTCCAATTGATGTCTTCACTGGTGTTCCTCAGAAATCCATCTTGCCCCTGTCCAGTTCAACATTATGTGTATCAATGACTGATGATTTCCTAGGAGCATGTAGCTAAAGTTGAGGAATAGCACTAAGCCTAGGGTGCAGCTAAAATTGTAATGAAAGAATCAGGATCTAAAACTGATGAATTTAAGTTGGGGCCTTTTGTTTTTGTTAAATTTAGGTTTAATTGAGCTAGGAATATAATAGCATCATTTCATTTCACATGGGTTAGGCCACACATTTTTTTTTTACCATTTTTAAAAATTGAAGTATAGTTAATTTACAATGTTG
>NW_020184999.1:0-2485 GCF_003031525.2 Neophocaena asiaeorientalis asiaeorientalis | reverse complement strand
CACTCAATGTGCTATTACTGGACTAGGCCTTATTAACAGTAACCAAAGATCTCTGGACCACCTTTCTTACTAGTCTGTTATTGTCCAGGGGGAAAAAAATCTCTCTTGTTGAATCTTTCCTTATCTATAGTTACACTATTACAATCATTGATCTCATACAGAACTATTTATTTGATCAACTGTTTCAAGTGGCCTAGTCATCATTAATTTTTTGTAGGCTCAGTCACACATTTGGTAATACAAGAAACAAAAATCTTATAAAACAGGCAAAATACAAATAATACCATTAATAGACTTATAAGTAAATATTTAAGGCAAGAATTTCCCATACCAAACCAGTTTTTGAAGAGGTGGTCAAGACTAGGGAACGGGTCACTTAAGGCAGAAATCTGATTTTTCATATGATTCATTAAACATGTTATATTAGAGTATTCATTTGTGAAATGACAGCATTCAGTTTGAATTATGGCACAGCTCCCTCCCTGAGATGCTGTAAGGACATCAAGGGCCGTGTGGTTTTATAGCACCGCTTTTCTCATCATAGAGATGTCAGAATTCAGTAAGCTAATAGCCTGGTTATTATCATGTAAAGGATATTGAGTGAATTTTGTTAAGGCTTCAGTATGGCCTATTACACTCTCCAATCCTACTGGAAGTGCAAAAACTGCTAATTGGTCATACCAGAGAAATACAGATCTCTTGATCCAACGAGCTCATACCAGTGGTAGATTGGCTGGAGTCATCTCTAAATTGTTACTTATATGACCTTGAGTCCAAGGGAGTCCCAGGGTACATCTTCCTATACATCCCAGTAGAAGCCAAGGCCATAAATTATTACCACAAATCCACTGAGTTCCACTAGGTGCCACCCAGTGTCTCTGGTCATCTGACCCAATCAGTTCCATACAAATCACTATCTCTAAGAGTAATAATATGTAGACATTGTTCATAAGGCTCCCAGCCTAATTTTCTAATGTTACTAGGCTGATCATCCTTAACATGATTTGATTTTTCCCAACATAGAGGAGTTTTTAAGCTTAAATGATCATAACCTGGTGTTAACCACATAAATCCATCCCATAAGTGTGGGAGGTTTCCTTCTAATAAACAGGAGGTTACAGTTTTTGATTGAGACTTAGCTTGTTGTTCTGATTGAGCTTGAGTGACCCTGAAATAAAATTTGTATTTATGGCTAGAATCAAGGCAGGTATTATTATTGTCCAAGTGAGAGGATCCCATCTAGTAATATCAATAGTAGCCTGAACTGGACTGAATTTCTTTCTTCTACAATAAATTTTCTAAGGATTATCAAATCAGAGCCTTGGAGGGGAGAAATCCATCAAGGTAACTCAGAAGTACTAAACACAGGTAATTGGCAGCAAACCCAACAATCGATTGATTTTTAAAATTAGCATAAGATTGTGCCCATGATAGGAAAACATTTGATTCATATGCAAAATTCCAAGAAGTCAAGCAAACACTATAAATGATCATATGAAATAGGCCCAGCATCTTGGGTAAGCTGCCTACTTCTGATGTGATCTTCTTCACATCCTGCTCTGAGTGTAGTTTCGGCTCATACTATCCTTCATCTACTCTCACTGGTCTCCCAGTGATAATTTCAGAAGGAGACAAATGATGTTTCTCAAAGGGAGTAGATCTTAGGTTGAGGAGGACCAATGGAATGGCCTTTGGTCAGGATAAGAAATAAACATCTACAATTTTAGCCAATTGGGTTTTAATTGTTCCATTTGTTCTTTCTACTAGCCCAGAGGACTGCGGGTGTTAAGCACAATGGAAATGCTGCATAATTGGCCGGATTTTACAAATTTCCTTGACAATTTATCCAGTAAAATGGATTCCACTATCACTCTGTATTTCTGCAGGGACTCCCCAGATGAGAATCACCCTTTCTAGTAGTCATTTGCCTACCAACTGTGCAGTGGCCCCTCTGTATGGGAATGCATCAACCAAATGGGAAAACATACAAATCATGACAAGTTCGTACTGGTAGCCTTGAGAGGGGACATTGGATAAAGTCAATCTGCCAAATTTCAAACGGGCCAGCAGGTAATGGAAAGTTTCCCTGAGACCTATATAATGGCTTTCCTTTGTTGTATTTTGGACATGTGGTGCATCTAGAATAAACTATCCTAACTATAGTGAAGGAAGGCTTCCAAAAATATTGTTTACCCACAATACCATCTTATCTGTGTTTCAATGAGTTAGCTCATGAATATATTGTAAAACGGTGTATTGAGCTGCAAATATAAAGATAGGATTTCCATTTGGGCCTATCCGGAGCACTTTATTGGAGTCAAACCTTCCTTCTTTTTGTTTCCAAGTATCCTTTTCTCCTATTGGTGTCGCTTCCTAAAAATTTAACAGGGAGGCTGAAAAGAGAAAACAGCTGTGAGTTGTCTATTATAATTTTGCAGAGGCCTGAAGGCATGGCTGCCATCCCCGAATGGTTGGGTCTAGCTGT
>NW_020184998.1:0-2478 GCF_003031525.2 Neophocaena asiaeorientalis asiaeorientalis | reverse complement strand
AGCCATGGCCACTGAGCCTGTGCGTCCAGAGCCTGAGCTCCTCAACGAGAGAGGCCACAACAGTGAGAGACCCACGTACTGCAAAAATTAATTAATTAATTAAAAAATAAAAAACAATTTATGACATCTAGCTGCCACTTTAAATGCTGAATCACTTTGCTGTATACCTAAAAATAATACAACATTGTAAATCAACAATACTGCAATTTTAAAAATTTTTTAAAAAGGAATGGCTCCTGGGACAGTGTGGACACACCCTGAAGCAGTGCCATCATGCAGAAGTTTTGGCACCAAGGGACTAAGCCTGCAGAAGGGAGGCGTCATACAGGATATGCAAGTCCCCAGAAGGGTGGCAAAGTCCCTTCATATTCTAGACACCCAGTACAGGTCAGCGGGTTCACCAGTCCAAAGAAGGACAGTGGGTGGTGTGACTTGAAGCATGCAGAGCAGATCACGTCTAAGAAATCGATCTGAGGTGCGGCCAGGAGAAGCCTCAGGAAAGGGTCAAAGTGCCAGGATCTGAGAAATCAGAACTGAGATGCAGGTGGGCTTTGTCCTCAGGTACCACACATCCAGCCTGACCTGGGCCTTCAGCGAGCTGTCCCCACCTTGTCCACAGGCCATGCGCTCAGGACTTGACTTCTTAAGCCACCCACCCAACCCATTCCACACCTCACTCCTTGTTCTGGTCTCTCTATTTTTATTGTCCCCGTTTCCTTGGTGACACTCCAGTCCACAGCTGTAGCACCCTCTCCTTGCTAAAAAACGACTCAAAGTAACTCCTCACTCTTCTTTATTGGACACAAATCAATACTAAGAGGTGGTAGTGAAAGAGTTAACACCTTGGAGAGATTCTCTCCCTATGCAATCAGGGGAATTGAAAGAGCATTGAATAGAAAAAGAATTGTACAGATAAACAGTGGCATACCAAGGAGGGGACGTGGTGGGAGTGGTCCGCCCAGGTCAGGAAGAGCATTTTATCACTGACATCACTTGGAATTATCAATGCATGGTGATGATAAAAAGCAGACTGACTTTCCTTTGGTTTCATTATTGTTTTAAAATTCTCCAGAGACAATGCACCTCATTATTCCTTGCACCCAAGGCAGACCACTCCAACACACCTTGGTACTGACCAGCTCTCTGGAACTTTCTGTTATGAGCAAATTTGCACTTTTGCAGTCTTTATCAAGTCTTTGATTTCTCTATCCATAAAATGGCATCCACAAGTGGGAGACAACTGAGGCTGGAGGAGGTTTAGATATCATCTGGTCTAACCCTCTCATTTCACAGTGAAGGACACACGTGTAGAGAGATGACATGACTTGCCCAAGTTAGCGGCAGAGCTGGGTCTTGACATCAAGTCTCCTGGGGCTCTGTATCCAGAACTGTATCCCGTACAGAAGGGGGCACAGGTAGTTCAGGATATTACAGTTATTTATAGGTCCCTTTCCCAATTCAACCAAGAACTTTCTCTTAACTACTGAAGGTTCTAACAGTAATGTGCTCTCTGCCTGAGCCCCAAGACAGCTTTCTTAGAACAGGGTCAAAACCCCTTCCCTTACAGCCACCTGAACATAGACTTGATGGCCCCACGGATTCTACTCACAGAATGTCTCTGCATTATCACAATAAAAAAGTGAAAAGAAATCCTCTCTGCAGGCACGTGGTCTATAGGGTCAACGCTTCCTGCGCTGCTCCAATTTTTATAGATTTTTCAATGGGCTGCTCTGTGCAGCGCTCAGTGTTGATGACTCTGCACCCTGCATTCTGAAACCAGAGCTCTCCTAAAACCTTCAAGTTTCTCTCTGCTCCAGCCATCCTAGCAACCTCAGCCCCTGGGGGGACAGCAAGCTCACTGCCACCTTTCCAGGTCCTGTTGAGGTCTTAGAGATATGACGGTGGAAAAACCCTAGCATGTCTGGGCCTCAGTTACATTTTTATTCTGCTACTCTTGGCCAGAAGGAAGTTTCTTTCCCCAGCTCCCTGTGATACTGAGACTATCATGAAGGCCACAGGTGCCCTCAAAAACAGCAGATTTGACATCAGCCAGAGTATAATCTTTAATGAATGAAGCATATAGGCTGCTCCTCCACTGTAGCAAATCGTGACCTGGCACACTCCACGAGCAGGCTGAAGTCCTTTCCCATCATCCCTTGTTTTTAGACTATCCATGCCATTCTTCTCCTCATTAGCCCGTCATTGAGAGTTCACGGTTGGTGCGGCTGAATCACTGCCCAAGTGACTCAGTCTCAGATTAAAAGGAGAAAAAGGTCTTGTTAATTCACCATTGCTTGTAGAACAGAGTCTCAACTCTCTAGCAGGACATTCAAGGACTTTTCATGAACTGGCGTCAACCAATCTCACCAGCTCTATCATCCGTCATCACCATAGAGCCCCTCTCTACCTCACACCTACAGCTAAAGCAACACCTATAAAGAAGTTTAGAAAACAAGAAAGGCTGAAAATTAATGAGTT
>NW_020184997.1:0-2305 GCF_003031525.2 Neophocaena asiaeorientalis asiaeorientalis | reverse complement strand
GGGCTCTCAACCACTGCACCACCAGGGAAGCCCTAAAAATAATTCTTGATAGAAAAGCAGACGAATACATACACGCATTTTGTAACTGTATAACACAGACTGGGAGAAAAAAAAGAACTTAAACCACTTTAACCTGCTAGCAACACTGTCTTAAACAGTTTTTGGCAGAGGAGGAGGATGTTAGGATGGGGAAAGGGCTTGAAAACTAGTGCCCTAAGAGTTTGAAGGTTACTTTGTGCTATACTGATACCTTCTTCTTGCTCCTGCAACTTGGTATCCCATCATACTCTTTCAATTTATTTTAATGTATATTTGATGATACCTTACTGAGTACTCTGCTAGGCACCTTGGAAAGTACAAAGGAAC
The DNA here is from genome assembly GCF_003031525.2 of Neophocaena asiaeorientalis asiaeorientalis. Lineage (NCBI taxonomy): Eukaryota > Metazoa > Chordata > Mammalia > Artiodactyla > Phocoenidae > Neophocaena > Neophocaena asiaeorientalis. The sequence goes on along the minus strand of NW_020184997.1, from coordinate 1,939 downwards.
TTGAGCGTGAGAGATTAAAATCTGGTGAATAAGTCAAAATATATAAAACTAACTAAAATACAGAGTAAAATGCATTAGATACTGCAATAGAAGAGTAATGAAGAAATTTAAAATATGTCTAGATTATTTTAAAATTAAGTGTTTATAGATGACACATCTGTATTGAAGTGGATTTAATATTTTCTTTAAATAATAAAATCGATAATTTAGAGAAAGGTGGTTGGATAGATAGACCATATTGATCTAGCTTAAGCAGCCCATCAACAAATGGACAAATTTAAATTTAGCCTCTAATCTACAGGAGATGAAAATGGTGAGGAATTTAGAGGTATACAGTCTTTTGCCTTGAAAGTGTGACTGAGTAGGCAAATGAATGTATAATTTTCTGGACTTCCTCCTGTGAGGCTGTACAACTATTTCCTTTGCATTCCGTCTTTGAGAGACTGGTTTAGGAGAGGGAAGAAGTACAGAAGTCTGAAGTCCTAGGATGCTGGCACTGCCCTCGGGGAAAGTTCAGATCTTGCATCACTTCTTGGGTATGCGCACATTTCCAGTTCCCACAGAGAAGCTGATCCTTGGCAGGAGGCAGATAGACCCAGCCAGACTGAGTCACAACTTGAGAATCAGGAAAATTACTTTTTAAAGGAATAAAGGCCCTTAGTAGGATCAGATTTCTTCAGCTAAACAAGAAGCAATGAAAAAATATATTTAAATCTGGATCACATTTGAGGGAACCCATCCCAACAATTTCAAATTGTTCTGCCATGACATAAATCAGTGTGGATTCATGTGGCAATTACCTTTATTGATGATCCTTCACAAACATTGACTGATAATCTTCTGTTGTGTTTTAACTCCACTTGCCAACTGTGTAATGTTCTCTAAATATGGTTCATAGAATAAGAACAGGTCATGTTATCAAGCGAATGTTGAAGTCCACAATAAATGCCATAGACCGTCTTTTCTATCCTTCCTGATGAGAAGTTTGTTGGAAAAGTCTTAAAACGGTAAAAATAAATTGCTTTTGCTTATAATTTTATGAGTCCTCTATATAGAAAAGAACAAAAATGAAATAAGCTAGCACTGTCCTAAAAAACCGAGGACATGGTTTTATGACATCATGCTTCATAAAACTTAATTCTGTTTGGAAATTCTTTAACCTTTTTTCATTTCTTTAACTTTTTACTTCTATCTCTTTTCTCTCTCCCCCAACCACCGACCCCCCGACTCCTGCTCAGCAGCTAACACAGGTACTTAATATATCACTTCTTTACCTAGATTTAAATGTCCTCTTTGAGAGGGACCTAATCTTTGTTTCCTTGTAGCTAACAACTTATATTGCCTCATATATGTATGAAACTAAAACAAATCTAACTATAAGGACTTGACACAAAGAATGTTTTTAAGATTTAAATGTAGATATTTTTTGTTCAGTATGCCCACCAAATGTTTGCCAACCATTTTTCTGTTGCTCTACCTGCCATAGTCAATTGATGAAAAACAAAAATAAAAATAGTTGTGTAGGACACTGTAAGAGATAGTACTTCTGATACTGTAGTTTGAGTAATTTTAAAACTTTCAAGGGTAATTTTTGACTCCACCCAATTTTAACTTTTACTTTGAGACCTAACTCCACTCCTGCTTCCATTTCACTCAGCTCAGATACACATACACAATTCAATTCCACTATAGTCCCTTTTTTATTTGAGTAAAGTAAGGCCAAGAGATATTAACTGATTTGCTCAGGGTCAGCCAGCTAGACTGTCGTGGGTGGGACCAGCTAGACCTCATCTTTTTTCTGATTGTAAAGCTTATATTCTATCCTACAATCTAGACCTCTTCTACTTTGCCAGCAGTCAAGACACTACTTTCCCTATAGTAAAAGTTCATGAAATATTTGCTATTTGGGCTTCCCTGGTGGCGCAGTGGTTGAGAGTCC
>NW_020184996.1:0-2433 GCF_003031525.2 Neophocaena asiaeorientalis asiaeorientalis | reverse complement strand
GCAGATTCTTAACCACTGCACCACCAGGGAAGTCCCCATATATACTTTTAATACAAAGTGAAAGATTATTATTTTAAACTATAGAAAACTTAAATTCATGAAGTTTCCTAGTTTGTAATCTGATGTTGCAACTCGATCAAGAGCATCTAGACTGAGTTAAGTAAAAACAATCTGGAAATAAAGAATAATTTCATTTTAAACTCTGTTTCTTTTCTACATTTTGATAAAAAAAAACTGTAATGGGGAATTCTAGTCCAAAATTAATCAACTTCAAACTAGGTGACTCCAATAATCTCTCTGATCTTCCCATATTATATTAGCTTGAGTAAGACTATTCCTTTAATTGGTTTGTTGGTTTGTTTATTCCTGTACTGAAAAAAAAGAGGAGTTGTCTTTCTGGCTCCTAATAAATTTCAACCTGTGTATATCTGAGCTGATACTGTTACCTAGACATGCAGAATCCTCTATATATTTCAGCTTCTGAGGTCTCTTAGTGATTGGCTAATATTCTAGAAGTCACAGAAAGTTTCAGCAGTACTAAACTGGCACTAAATTTAGAGCAACTTCCAAATCTGATTACTGCCCTACTTATTATAAATTCTTATTGTTTACTAGATAATCAGTTATTATACTAACATATAATTTTATATAGTAAAAATAATGCAGCTCTATAATGCAATTAAATTTTTATGCAGTAAAAAATATAAAGCATGTATACATTAAAAAATTTAGAGTAAATTATTTTTATGACTAAACGTAATTGAAATACTGTTAAGGGGCCAGTGTGCATAGAGATATTATGCCTCACTTAATTCATCTATATAGTAGTAATAACAACAATAATAATAACTACAGTAATAGGTAATATTTATTGCACACTAACTATGTACCAGGCATGGAACTAAATGCTTTACATACTTTTCCTCATAGGATTCTCAAAACAACACAGTGAGGTAGACATTAATATTACATTTCTTTTAAAGATGAAGAAACTGAAGCACAGAAAAGTTGTCACTTGCCAAATGACCCACAGCTGTGTATCAGGATGTTTATGTTGTGATGTGCACATTCTAGTCCCTTGAGAATTTTGAAAAACAAATAGCAATATTTATACAAGTAATTATAAATGGCACAGCATTACAAAGGCTTTTTCTATCAATAGGCTATCTTTCTTCATGGTGGGCAGGTTGGGCAGCTGCAATTTTCTGCTAGACTAAAGGAAAACTGATAGCTTTTATTCAGCTCTTTTTTACTACTTGTTAAATTTGCTACTATGCTTTCTTCCTTCTCCTTTTCTTCCTGACTGACAATCTTATGTGCTCAATTTCCTTCTCAGTCACCATCAAATTATACCTATGCTAGTATACTACAAAAGATCTTACATTCAATAAACTGGTGTTAATATTTCAAAATTGTGTACTCTTCACACACAGAGATGTTATTTACCTCCAAGAAATTCTTCTTTAGCTGTTTCATACTTCAAGAGGATTTTCATCTTTAAGGAAAGCCCACCTGGAGTTAAATGTTCCTATTTTAAACAAAGAAATCACAATGATATTAACACTGTGAAATATAAAAGACAATTTTCAAGTAATTGCCTGTTTTAGTCAACCACAGCAAGATGTATCATGACCAAAGTAAATCAAAATTATAAAAAAATCAAATCATAACATCCAGTCTATTCCTGAGGATATTTTCTGGTATTTTATTCAATCTAAATGAAATAGTAAAAGGAAAAGAACATGTAAACATTTCTGTTGAGTGGCAAGCATTTAATGGCAAGGCCAATACTTAAACTGTGAGAATGTTAAGACCTTGTCTTGGTAAGCAAAACCCCAAACATCAATTAGGTTTGTTTTCTTTTGAGACTTTAATAACAACGAAGGTCCTTTGCAAACAATGGCTGAATGAAATAGAAAACATATTGTCTTTCCTATAGGATACGCCTATCATACTTACTATTAATAACAATGTACTCTAAATGGTTTTTCCAAGTCCTTGCTAGTTGGACCTGCTTCCACTTTTGCCTGACAGTGTACATCTTTACACAGCAGTCTACGATTAAAAGTGCAGTCTAGGTTCACAGAATAGAATTTTTCTCTCTACAATGTCAATTAACCTCTACACGAACACTGTACTCATTAGCTCCAAGCTCTGCAAAAAATTACTGCGTTTCATGGGTGAGATGCCTAAAGAATGGAAAGTTAGGGAAAAAGTAACTACTGGTATTAAAAGCATTTGCAAATAAAGATAATATCAGTCCAAAGAATAAACTAAGATTGCATTATAACTTATTGCATTACCACCTTTCCTAACGGGCATGTTGGAATATCTCTTGGGCTCAAGACATATTCCACATATTAGCAATGAACAATCCAAAAGTGAAGTTAAGAAAATAATTCCATTTATAATAGCATCAAAAAGAATAAAATA
>NW_020184995.1:0-2453 GCF_003031525.2 Neophocaena asiaeorientalis asiaeorientalis | reverse complement strand
AAAATGAAGCTAATGGCTACTACACATGACTACCCCTGTAAGCCTGTGAGTCACTCACAGAAAGCTGACTGTCTAGAACCCAGTGGGGAACTTACATATGTTTATCAAACGAACAACTGATGGATGGAGGGAGGGAGAGAGGCAGGAAGGGATAGAGGGATGGATGGATGGATGGATAGGTGGATGGATAGAGGGATGGAGGGATAGATAGGTGGATGGATTGATGGAGGGATGGATGGATGGATGGATAGATGGAGGGATGGATGGATGGAGGGATGGACGGATGGATGGAAGGATGGATAGATGGATGTTTGTTTATGGCAGAATAAGAGTTAAGGGGCTTTGCAAATAGACAGGCCTTGGTTTGAATTCTGGTTCTGCCCTTGTCTACAGTGTGAGCTGAGCATGTTACATCGTGTCTCTGAGCCAAGGTTCCTCTAAGAGGCCTCTGGAGGTTGTTGTGATGATTAAATAATGCATGCAAAGCGTTGAGCTCAAAGCCTGGCATACGGTAGGTGCTCAAGAAATCAGAATTATTATCATCTTCCTTGACCAGAAAGGAAAGGGGTAAGAGAAGCAATGGGGACTGCAGTCAGCTGTCTTACTACCATTTCCCCTCCTTCCTGGAAACTGAATCCTGAATTTCCTTTGGGAAGCTATGTGGTTTGAGTAGCTTAAGCCAATCAGTGTATTCCATTCTCTCAGGCCCCTGTGATTGGTTCAAGGATGTGTATAACACTTCAGCTGGTCCAATCAGAGTGAATTTCAGAGTATTTGCCAGGAGTGCTTGGACACAGCCTCTCTCTTTCATCAGATGTAACAATGAAGCCAGGAAGAAGCCCAGAGCTGCTGGCGGTTACATTGGGAGCACCTAATGATAACACTGATGTTACAGAAGGCAAAGCAGAAAAACAAAAAGAAACGTTGAGCTGCTGGATTCAGCCTCACCTGAAGCTGGTGATCCCTGGACTTGTCAGTTACATGAACCAATTAATTTCTTTGATGTTTCAAGCCTATCTAAGCCAGGTTTTCTGATACCTACGGTCAAAAGCACCCTAACTGATACAAAAGGAAGCAGGAATGAGGACGTATGGATGCAACGTCTGGGGAAGACGAGGCAACAGTGTTGGGGGTATCAAACTGTAAAAGGCTTTGGATGCCAGAAATTGGGGCATCCAAATTTTAGCTATTTTTTCCCATTTGACAGACAAACTGAGGCCAGAGAGTTAACCATCAAGCAACTTGTCTAAGATCACACAAGTTCACGAACTTAACTAAGTATAGAGCTGAAACTGGAACCCACACCCTTCTCCTTCTGCCTCAGTGCCCCTTCCCACATAGCATGCAGCCACCGTACCCCTGGAGAAACATACCCCATCCGAGGGCAATAAATCCCTGGAGCCATTTCCTTTCTGAGAAGAAGGAGATGACGAGGAGTGTGTGAAGGTAGAGGCCTTCCACCAGCAGCCAGGAGTAGTTCGCCATGATGCAGTACTGGAAGAAGACCATGACCAGCTTACAGCCCACCTGCGAAGAGAGGCAGCTGAGCCCCAGGCTGGCGGCCCTGGGCTTCCCTCCAGGAGAGGTGGGGTGCGCCAGGGGTCAGCAGCCAGGCCAAGCAGGGAGCCTCTGGGGCTCACGGCCACCCCCTCTGGCCTTCCAGTATGAGAAGGCCAGGCTCATAGAGCTCTCTAGAGTGGAAATCCACAGGCCAGCAGGCTTGGTCAAGATGGCCAAAGGGCTGTTGCAGCAGCAGGAACGGCATTCAAATTCTGGAACCGGCTGCCAGGTGTCAAACGGTCAGATATCGCCCAATTCCCAGAAGCAAATGAGGGCATTTTTCAGATGAGGGAACTGAGGCCTAGAGAGGGAAAGGGATTTCTGAGCAAAAGGTTAATAAAATCCTTTCCAGGCTTAGTTTTCCTGGAAATAGATGAAGAAGGGACGAACTAACACTGATGAGAGTACACGACCCTGCCTGGTGCACTGCATCTGGACTGCAGGCCTCTGAATACCCGAGGGGGGTGCCAGGGTTGGCCTTGCCTGATGCTGTGACTCTTGTGGCAGGCCTGTCCCTTGCAGGGATCCCTGGAACCTATGCCTGTGGGATTGTTGGGCCGAGGCTTCTATGCCAGCACGGCTCCCACTCCCGCACTGTGAGGGCCTCCTTTCCTTTCACCGCGCTGTTCCCTGAAGAGAGGACAGCTCCTGGGATGGCCCGAGGGCTGCTGCACAGAGCGCAGGTCACATCCACGTCCACAGGGGAGGAGCGCCCAGGGCCGCCTGTGGCCTCCCAGACACTCCGACTCCAGGTGTGGCCTGTGGCTGGCTCGTTAGTCTGTGGGTTAGTAGAACCTGGAAAGGTTCCCTGCTGGGCACTGCTGGACTTCTCCACTGGTCAGTGAGGGGGTGGGGCCTGAATCTGTCTTCTGACTCCCAGGAAATTCCCTGAG
>NW_020184994.1:0-2469 GCF_003031525.2 Neophocaena asiaeorientalis asiaeorientalis | reverse complement strand
GTGTCTCTATGTCACAATTTCATAATTCCTTGAAATATTCCAAACTTTTTCATTACTGTTAATTTGTTATGGTGTTCTGTGATCAGTTATCTTTGATTTACTATTGCCAAAAGATTATGACTTGCTCAGATGATAGCATTTTTTTAACAATAAAGTATTTTTGAATTAAGGTATGTACATTGTCTTTTTAGACAAATTACTATTGCACAGTTAATAGACTATAATACAGTGTAAACATGACTTCTATATGCACTGGGAAACCAAAATATTCGTGTAGATTGAGTTATTTTGATATTCTCTTCATTGCAGTGGTCTAGAACCAAACCTGTAATATCTCCAAGGCATGCCTGTATTCATGTAGTGTTTATATTGTATTAGGTATTATAAGTAATTTAGAGACGATTTAAAATATATGGGAAGATATGCATAGGTTGGGCATCCTTAGATTTGGTACCTGTGGGGGTGTCCTGGAACCAATGTACCTTGGATACTGAGAGAGACTGTACAACTTGAGTCACTGTATTCTGTATATCTGAAGGGAGTTAGGGCTTAGAAATGTTAAACCATTCAGAACACAGCTGTAACAATGACTACCACTTACTGAGTGTCCATTACAATAATAGTCATAATAAACCCCATCGTGTATTGAGTGACTGCCACATGCTTAGCACTGGCACCTTAGAGTTATCATTTCATTTACTTCATCCTCACAATGTCCCTTTGAGATGGCTTCTGTTGTTATCTCCATTTTGCAGGCACAGGTACCTAGGCTGAGAGACAAAATCATCCTGCCGTGAATTAGATTACTAAAAGAAAGCTTAAAGAGCTTCTGGAACAAGTTGACACATTTTGACACTTATTTACTTTTCTAAGACTTTATTAACTCAAATAAAAAAGACATGATAATGCTACTAAACTATTTAAAATTAGATTGGTATAGGTACCGTATTCCATTTAAATGTTCCTCTAATAATCCTAGTGTTAATTCTCACCTCCTCTCGGTTTCTGTTTAAGCGTCATGATCTCAGACCTTGTTGGAGCACTCCATTTAAGATGATGAAGTAAAATTCCCTTTGTGTACAGGTACATAGGGACTTTTATGTATACAAGCCACAATGGAATAACAACTCTCTCAAGTCAGTGATGTTCAAACCTTAGCTTCATTTTAATAGCTGTTGGAGTTTGGACAAGATACTAATATAACTGTTTATTATCACAACTTCTTTTGGTTTGAGTTGATAAATTCTTAGCTAGTCCCAAGCTCTGTGTGAACTCTGTTTTAGTAAGTAAGTGCACATCTAAATTCATGGTAGATTTTACTTTGCTTTGTCCCCTGGCCTGGGGAGAATCGTGCTGTGCAAGACTGAGCCAATGACTTCCAGTGAAGTGGAGGCCTGCTGGTGAGCTGTGCCCCAACCCAGACCAGTCTTGGCTTTGGGAAGTAATTCATTTTTATCCAGAATTAAAGCCTATTTACTAGTAACCTTAGTATAAGCCTTTAAGGATTATAAAAATTTGGTATAGATACTATTTTAAGATATACTTTTTTATGCTTATATTTATAATCTTATAAATAATTCGTCACAATAGCTGAGTTCCTTTCATACTGAGAAATGGAATGTGTGGTATAAGCAGGACCCAGAGCAATAACTTTTGCTTCTCAGTAAGTGTTGCTAGCCAAAAAAACTTATAAGTCACCTTTTACAAGATTCTGGTAAAATTTGGAGAGCGACAAAGGAGGGAATATTTTTTAACCTTAAAAACTTCTGTGTCAAACTGTTCCTCTCTGCTACTAACCCAAAGTAGAACTACCATTTAATACCAGAAGAGGGGAAAGAGATTTATGAAAGTGTATCAGAGAAAGCTTAGGGGAGTAAGATACATCTTTGCTAGTTTGTGGAACAAACCAGTTATCTCTTGAGTTAAAAGCATTGTTGTATAAGGTAAGGAAATGTGTAATTTTTGAAAATACAGATGAAATTAAAATAAAATTGTTTTGGAGGAAACTTATGTTATATGTGAGTGATTAAATATCCTTGTTTTTGTTTTTAATTAGATTATGGCATTAAAACCCTATGACTTGAGGAGGCGATTGTATGTAATATTTAGAGGAGAAGAAGGACTTGATTATGGTGGTCTAGCAAGGTAAAATAAAAAACATATCTGCTTTGAAATAAGTGTATCTCCATTGTATGCAGTGGATATATTCTTGAAATGATACATTTTTTCAACAGCAATCCAAAGTTATTTTTAAAAACAAAAATTGAAATACTCACATAAGTCTAGCAGTAACCATTATTATTATTATGTTGGTTATCCTGTACATTTTCTCTGCCTATTCGGTTGACCCTTGAAAACATGGGGGTTAGGGATGCCGACCCCTACATTGTCAAAACTCTGCGTACTGCTGTCTCTGCTTCAGAAACAAAGGAGTATGGGATTAATAGATACAAACTACTATACATAAAA
>NW_020184993.1:0-2470 GCF_003031525.2 Neophocaena asiaeorientalis asiaeorientalis | reverse complement strand
TCAGGAAACAAAACAAAACTTGGGTCTATAAGAAGAAGTTATATTTGAGATGAAGAAATTTTGGTTTAAAATGAAAAGGATAAAGGAAGAATCATTTTAAAATCCAAATAAAAAGAAATGTATACTCCAAAGGTTTAACAAGTGCTTTGACTAACCTTTTTTAAACTAATAAGCCTGACAATTTTATTAATTAATTAATTAATTATATTAATTATAATAATTAATGAGGTTTTATTGGTAAAATTCATTTTTTAAGATTTGTTGATTGACTAGAAGAGAGAACGGTTAGGACTTTCCTGTCTTTGAATAGATAATGTATTTAAAAATCTGGTAAGCATATATACATACATAATTATATTGACATTAAAAAATTCAACATATAGATGTAGATGTATATACAAATAGACACACATACTTTCTTCAGATTTCATTAGTTTTTGCCTAGTGGCATTTTTCTGTTCCAGGGTCCTATCCAAGGTACCATGGTACATTCACTTATCATGTCTCCTTAAGCGCATCTGTGCTATGACAGTTTCTCAGTTTTTTAAAATTTGTTTTTGATGACTTTGACAGCTCTGAGGACTACTAGACGAGTATTTTGTAGATGTCCTTCAACTGTGTTTTGCCTGGAGTTTTTCTCATGGTTAGACTGAGGTTATGGGTTTTAGGGTGGAAGACCACAGAGATAAACTACCATTCTCCACGCATCATATCAAAGACATATGCTATCAACAGAATTTATCACTAATGACATTAACTTTGATCACCTGGCAAAAGTATTTCCTAGATTTCTCCACTATACAGTTACTTTCCCCTTTTCATAGTGTACACTTTGGAAGCAAGTCACTAAGTGTACCCACACTTAAGGAGGTTAGGGTTATGCTCCACCATCTCTGGAAGGGGAGTAAATTCCAAATAAATGACTTGGAATTATTCTTTATGGGAAATTTGTCTCTTCTCTCTCATTTATGTATCTTATACAATTAGTTATTTATGTCACTATGGACTCATGAATATTTACTATATGATTCTGAGTTATAATCCAGTACTACCTTACTTATTTTGTTGCTCCAATGGTCAAAGTTGGAACAATTTGAAGTTCTTTCATTTGGCTCCTGCATCTCTGTAACATATCCCACTGTTTTGTTTTGGGGTATTTTCTAGCTCTAAAAGATGCTCCAGGCTCATTTTGTCTATCTCCTGCTCCAGTCCTAGAACTAGTCATTTCTCTAAGGAGCACTGGTTCCTTTTATTAGAAAATGTCACCAGAAACTAAGACATGATCACTGAGTGTGCTCATTGCTACTGGAGTGTCATTGCTTCGAGGGCCCCCTGAGCAGACAGGGCTAGGAAATATATGTGTATATACCAACCTGTGTAAATAGACATGTCTAGAATTATTTATATATCTATATACCATTATGAAGTTAAAGATTAGCTCATATTGATGTCTTCAGTCCTAATCCAGTACCACATGGGTCATTCTACCCTTTTGTCCTGCTTACTTAAACCTCCCACTCCAACTCTGGTAAACATAGTTCCCACCATCCATTTACTTCATCCTTGAATTTTAATTGTTATCTGTACCTTTATATTCATTCAGAGGAGTGTTTGCTATCTGAGTCTGTACAGCTAAATCCTGCCACTAAAACAATGTTACTTTTATCTTAGGTCTACAAGCCAGATGTTACTTGAGCACTAAAATAGAGCATAAGAAGCCATCCAGCTCACAAAGGTCATATCATTGTTTGTGTCTACTTCCCAATGAAGAGCAAAATGTGTGTCAGAATTTCATCTGGGCTGTAGGGATGACAACAATAGCCTCTTTCACCTCTAATTATTAGAATTTAGATATATTTTCTCAAAAGAGAATTTGATAGTTATGCATGCTCAAACCATCTTCATCAGTTTTCAATAAAATGCATAATCAAGAAAAGATTTTAAAGCTGGCCTAGGTTTTTAAGTATATCACAAGTATCAAGGATGGTTTCTAAGGACAACATAAAGAGAAATTTTAGTTTAACAAGGCACCAGAGAAGGGTAACACAGACCTACTACTTCCTGAGAATGATGCTGCCTGCCACATTGGGCTTGTTCATGTACTCCTTCCTCCCAGAGCATAACCCATCAGTACAGTAGTAATAGATGACACTGAAATCTCCCTTATCTACTTCTATTTTATTTCTATCTTCTCAGTCAAAGAGAATCATCTTTAGACATGAAGAACATGGCAAACCTAGACAAGAGCCAACTGAAGACCAAGATGGTCAAGAGAACATGAAGAGTAAACCTAAGCTTTACCAATGAGCTCAAGCTTCTTGGTCTAAATTAATTATATTCTAGAGCACTGAGCCCAACTTCAGAGGAGATCCCTGAGCTACGAACAGCAATCCTGGTGCAACAGTAAAGATATGTCCAAATGTTCAATAAAGACTAAACATGTCGTGTTTTTTTGTGTATACAAAACAAA
>NW_020184992.1:0-2456 GCF_003031525.2 Neophocaena asiaeorientalis asiaeorientalis | reverse complement strand
ATATAATCAGTGACCCCCTACTACAGTGCCTTCTGTCTGAACCCTGAGAATGTAACTGTCTTAAATCTCAGAGAGATTATAACAGCCATCAAAAGATAATTCCTTCAACACTTTAATACCACTTCCATAAAATTTATCTAGACTGACACCTACTCTTTCCTCTAAGTCTCATCATTTTATCTGTGCTTCAAAAATTTAAAAAGGGGAAAAAATTCATATAGGAAACAAAAAAAGGCAGGCCAGGTGTACATTTTAGATTGATCTCTCTGATGGCTATATGGAGGATAGAGTTATAGGAGACAAGATGAGAAGCAGGGTGACCAGTTAGAAGGAAGAGGTGATGAGTTCCAAAACTGGAGCAGTGAGAATAAGGATCAAGAGGAAAAGCAGACTGGAGCAACTTCTAGGATGTACAGTGACAAGGACCTGGAGGCTCATGAGATTTCAGAGATAGGAGGAAGAAATCGTTGTTGGAAGGATGTAAGTGCTTTCATGGAAGTAGGAAGCGATGGATGAGTAGTTTGGAGAGGGAAGACGGTGAGTTCAGCTCTGAGTATGTTCAGCTTGAGGAGTCCTTGGGACAGATGTCCAGTAGGAAATTTGGCCTGTGGGCCAAAATTCCTGGGAGATATACAAGTGGAAGGCTGTCACCAACTTTTATGCAGAGTTGGAACCATGAGAGTACATGGAGTCAAGCAGCAAGTGTGCAAAGAGTAACAGATATGGTGGGCTGAGCTGAGAACCCCGAGGAAGTCCAATATTTAAGAGGAGGATAGAGCCCACAGAGGAGGCAGAGAGGGAATAGCCAGAGAGTTATGAGGAAAACCAGGAGAACACAGTGTCATGGAAGCCAAAGGAGTAGAGAGTTTCAAGAGAAAGGGAATAATCAACACTGTCAAATATACCAGAAAAGACCTAGTAAACAAAACCCCAAAAACGCCCTGTGGTCTTGACTAGTACAAAGTTATTAATAAACTTACCAAGAGAAACTATGGTAGGAATGTGAGGGTAGAAGCCAGGTTGGTCTAGAAATGAATGAGACGTAAGGAGCTGGAGGCAGCAAGTAGAGATACCATCTCAATAATATTGACAGGAGCAGGGGAGAGATTGGATACTAGCTACAGATGGGGGCAGACTCAAGGGAGCATTTTTCTGTTTGCCTTATTATTTTAATTTTTGGAACAGAAAATGCTAATACATGTGTATAGGTTGAGGGGAAGGTGCCAATAGTGGGGAGAGGCTAAAAATGTAGGAGAGAGAGCAGGCATACAGGGTGGTGTGGGTGCATGTGTGTGTCAAGTGTGCTGGTGAAAGGGCTTGGCCTTGGACAAGGAGGGGAGACCCCTCATTAGTCTCTGTGCTGGTGTACATAAGTTGTGGGTGGCCGGGCAGGAGGTCAAAGGGCACTGTGCTTAGTAGGTGTCCTTACTTTTCTCAGCAAAGTGATGGGGGAGAGTGAGAGGGCTAAAGGTGGGTAAAATAGTGAAAAGTTGGACTAGGCTCTGAGGGGAGAGGGCACTGTCTGAGCCAGTGAGGAGCTAACTGGTGGTGGGTACTGAGGGTCCTGCTGGATGAGGTTGGTGCCCCCAACACTGTGGTGGTGCCAGTCTGTCTGGCTGTACTGTTTTCCCAATCAGCCTTAGTGATCCAGGTGTAGATCCCAGCTTCATCCAGGTATGGGACTTTCCTCTGTGGGTGCAGAGGAAGAACATGGCTACACAGGAATTGAAGGTGTTGGAGAAAGAGCAGTTCAGAAGATCCACCGTGTGGTCTAGGACATGGAAAAGGAAAAGGGCAGAAGGGAGCTAGAAATCTCGGAGGAAACAGAGGGAACAAGGAATTGTACGTCTCTTTTAATAGGTCAATGAGTAGGCTGGGTGGGGGTAAGAGAATGAAAAAGCTGGAAGGATCAGAGCAGATTAATGCCACTGTAAACCCATGACCTCCAGATTTAATTGGACCCCTCAACACTGCCCAGCCATCTGACCACGAGACAGGTCACTCTCCACGGTGATTATTTTACACCCTTCCATGAGCTTTGACCCATCCCCACACTCATACCTCCATTCTCAGGAGATAACCTCACCTTGTAATTTAAAAAGTAAATAGAACCCATCAGATGGGAACTCCCAAACGTACAGATTCTCCTGCATTCACCCTCTTATTTCAAAGTGTCTCACATCCCATCTAAGGGCAATGTTTTTTACCTGTTCTCTGAATCCCATCCTCCCCAGTCTTTATCTGGACCTTGCTGCATCAATTATCCTCCTTTTCTCCTGGGAATCTTCAACCTCTCCCTCTCTACTGGCCCCATCCCCATCAGTTGAAATATACTCTAATACAGGGGGCCTCAACCCCCGGGCCACGGATGGGTACTGGTGTCTGTGGCCTGTTAGGAACTGGGCCACACAGCTGGAGGTGAGCGGCAGGCAAGCGAGTGAAGCTTCATCTGTATT
>NW_020184991.1:0-2445 GCF_003031525.2 Neophocaena asiaeorientalis asiaeorientalis | reverse complement strand
GGACTCTCAACCGCTGCGCCACCAGGGAAGCCCTAGCTTTAGAAATTTTGCCTAAATGTATGCTTTTCTTATATGCGAGAAACAACTCGAATCAGAGGTTCTCAAGTCTTTGAATAAAGAAACTGATAAAAAGCATTGGACTCCCTTTTCATAAGGAAAATGAGAATGCATGAACACCCATACACACGCACATGTTTCTGGAGTCTATGGGCCTAAAGTTAAGAACTCCTGATCTTAAAAATATTATGAAATAATATTTTGACCAGTTGTCCGTGTTAGGCATCTTTGTCAATATTCAGGATAGACTCTAGTCCCAAGCTTGCTGTATCCTCATAAAATGATAGTGTTTAACTGTTTAACCAAGCAGAATATTAGGGTATTTTGCTCTTTACGATATTTGGCTAAGCTAATGGGTTCCAGCCTGGATGCAAGAGTTTGTCTTGTCAAAGGACAAGAGTTAAGGGCATGGTGTCCAAAGAAGAGCTCAGGTTGAAGTTAATCTAGATGTAAGGGTCATTTAGTCTAATCCCTTCATTTTACAGATAGGAAAAGCAAATACTCAGTGGCTGGTTAGGGTTCTGTGGCTGCAAATTGCAATATCAGCCAAGCATTCAGGATCTATGTAACCTTCATCCAGATGCCAGGGGGCTTATCCACAGGCATCAGGATCAGAGTCAGTAACTTGAGATTAAACTTTCTATTCCAGAAAGAGAGAGCCAGGTGAAACCAGATTAGCTACAGATACCTCAGTCTAGCAGGCTGTGGGGTGGGTCTTGGGTCAACCAAAGTAGAGAGAAGAGGGGTAAGCAGATAGCCTTTGGGGCATCTCCTGGTAGACACCTCTATGAATCGTCACTTAATAGTCTAGGTTTCCTCCCCTCTAGAAGACACAATGACACATTTACTCTGCAATGCAGTGATTTTTATACGTGGAAGCAAAAGGAAGCTTGGGTTTGAAAGCCAAATTCTCCCTTGGATATATAGTTGAAAGTCTCCAATGTACCTATAAGCCTGGTATGCTGCCTTTTAAGTTTAGCACTTATGCCTGGAAAACTTAGCAAATGCTATCAAAATCAGGTGAGCAAATGGATGCTATTGCTATCCACTGCTGACAGTTAGAACTGACTTGAGGGGGCACTGTGTCAGGGCTTGGCCCGGCCTGCAGTGCCTGGTTATAACAAGCCATCCCTGAAAACATACACTGTTGGTGGAGCAGTTGTAGATGGATGCAAAAGAAGCTGTGACTTAATACCAGGTTACTTTCCATGAGCTGTGAATGAAGCCTCCTCCGTCTAAACCAGCTGTACCATGCTTAGTGCTCTACCAGCACCTTGAGGGGCTAGGGATGGAGCCCTTCCCCTTCCCCCATTCCTCTTTCATCCTCCATGGTTTAAAATATATATATACTCTAAGATTGCAAAACTCATTCACCAGCTTTTATGCCCTATCACACATTTTCAGAAAACAATTTATTTTCAAATGTTCCCAGGTATAGATTCTCAAAATACTGCCAAAATAAACATCAAATGATATTTTCCTTTTCAGTTGAATTATTCCTGCTAGCTTGATCTCAGCTGTATTTTGTTTTCTGGAATTTCCAATGACCTTTTTCAAGAGTTAGGGATCACAGTGTGTGACAGGCAGGATTGCACTGGGCTGACCTATTGAAATCACTACACTTTTCTACTTTGCCTTGTCCTTTGAGCTGAAAAAAAAATGCTACACATCATTCAGATTTTATTTGAGTAAGAAGTGAGCATAAATATGGTGAACTTTTGGGTTGCATCATACAAAATGAAACATTCCTATAAGCTATGTTAGTTCAAGGAAACTCCCAAAATGTCACTAGACACAGTGCAAAACTAACGAATTGGATAAGAAAGAGACAAAGTTGATTCACTGAAATGTAAAGAGAATATTGCTGCGCTCATTTGTTTTGCTGTGTGTACTAAGCCATTTTATGAATCTACTGCAATCAATTCATCAGGTCCTTCCAATTTGTAGCATTGATATAAATATTCTTTACAAGAATCCTGATTCACATATGCTACAGTATATTTATAGTATAGAGTTAAGAGAGGAATTGCTAGTATATTGTCCAGCATTGTGTCAGAGGACTTTCCAAAATAGTGCTACTAAATTTTGCTCCCAGCTGCAATGTATAAAAATTCTCGCTGTTCTTCATTCTCAGCAACACATAGTGTTGTCACACTTTTAGGTTTTTTTCCAATCTGGCAGGTGGTATTGTCAAGTGGTTGTAATTTGCATGTTCCTGATTACAAATGAGGTTGTTCACATTATAATATAATTTTGGTCATTTGAATTTCCTACTTTTTGAAGTCTCTGTTCAAGTCTTTTTCCAATCTTTCTATTGGATAGTATATATAAATAGTATATATATAGTATAGTATATATAGATATAGATATTTAGTATATCTATATATA
>NW_020184990.1:0-2441 GCF_003031525.2 Neophocaena asiaeorientalis asiaeorientalis | reverse complement strand
GGGGTGCATGTATCTTTTTGAATTATAGTTTTGTCCAGGTGGATCTAAGTTTCTTAAAATCATCATCTAATAAAAACAACTAGGGCTCTTTGGAGAAATGGCTGATTCTAGAACTAAGGCAGTAGATATACAAAATGAGCCTGGGGTATGTTGTAGTGTCAGAAAGTAAGGTCTGAAGAATATGTTAAGGGACACCACAAATATTGCATTTTGCAAAATTCATACTGTGAGAAACTAAACAAAACACAAATCCTTTCTCTTTTTTTTCAAAACAAT
This sequence comes from Neophocaena asiaeorientalis asiaeorientalis, assembly GCF_003031525.2. Taxonomy (NCBI): domain Eukaryota; kingdom Metazoa; phylum Chordata; class Mammalia; order Artiodactyla; family Phocoenidae; genus Neophocaena; species Neophocaena asiaeorientalis. Next base: position 2,165 of record NW_020184990.1, on the reverse strand, counting down.
TAATTGCAAGGAAAAGGAGTTAAAAGGGAAGGAATTACAGATTAAAAAAGACTTAAGAGACATAAAAAAACAACTGTAGTGATTAGATCCTATTCGGACACTGATTCAAAGAAACTAATTTTTTTAAAGTATATATCTGCTAGGTAAATATGAAAAATACCTGGGCATTTGAAGATTATTTAAGTTTTTAGAAAAGTATTATATTGGATTTATATATCATAAAGAGTGTATCGTTTATGAAGTCATATGAAAAACTTAGAAATAAAATGGTATGATGTTTTGAATACGCTTCAAATTATTCCAGTAGCAAGAAATGGGGGAAGGTGAGGGTACAACTGGAACCAGATTGTATTGAAGCTTGTTGATGCTGAGTGTCAGGTATACTGGGTTCATTATATTATAGAATAAAGAGAACTGGGTTCTCTTTATTGTTGTATATGTTTGATAACTTCTGTAATAAAAAGTTTTTATTATAAATATCATGCCATTAAATTTGAAATCCTAAGTGAAATTGACCACTTAAAAGTGGTCAATTAATTATTATTAATCAAACAATATAAACTGAAACAGTATTCAAAACTCAAGCTACTATCAAATGTTCCAGCACAAGGCAGTTTTGGAAGCCAGTTTTACCAAATAGTCAGGGAGAAACAAATTACCATCTTATGTAAACTCTTCCAAAGCATATAAAAAGGGTCAATTATTCAACTCACTTTGCCAGGCTATTGCTCCTTGATTCGAAAACCAGATGAGAACACCCCATGAAAAGAACACTTAAGCCATGCTCACTCACATAGCAGCAAATATTCTAAATAATTTAATATCATATTCAACATAGCAGTGAATTAAATAAACAAATGGGCTGTGTCTGAGGAATAAAAATATGATTTAACATTAGAAAATACTTTCAATTATAATTCCCTGTACAAATTAGAGGAGGAAAAACACTTGATCACATCAATGGGTACATAAAAGCCTTTGAAAGAAATTCAACAAAAGTTTGTGGTTTTAAAAAAAAAGTAAGCTAACATTAGAATAGAACTTCAATTTCCTAAAGTCTATTGCAAACACACTTAAATGTGAAATACTAGAAGAAATTCCATTAAAGCCAGGGACAGACAACACAGAAATGAATGTTCTCTCCTCTACTGTTCAAAACTGCACTGGGACACATAAAGCAATGAATGTCAAAATAAAAAGAGATATGAATATTGAAAAGAAAGATAATATTTGGTGACAATATTATCTATAAAATATGTGGAGTATTTGAATGATTAAGAGACTTCAGAGAAATGTATATGGAAGATCATTATAGCAAAATCAAGAAGCTTGCCATCTAAAAGCAATAACTAGTTAGAACATGAAATAGAGAATACCTCATTCACAATGGCAACAAAGTCAAGAAAATTACCTAAAAAGAATCCTAACAAACATGTACAAGATATTAATGGAGTCAAATATAAAAGCTTTCTTATTGATTCAGCCAGATGTCCCAAATAAATCGAGCAGTGAAACATATTCATTAATGGGGAACAGAAGATTACAAAGATGTGAATTATCCTTAAATTATTTACTGATTTAGTGTCTTACCTGTAGATGCCAAGATGACCACCAGGTTCAGATTGCGGACTTCCACTCCCCAAATCAACTCTCAATAACTATAGAAAGGAGGGGGGCGGAAATCAACAGCAAAATCTAAACCACAAAACTTGAGAAACCCCTGGGGAAGACTGAGGGCTGTGATGAGCTCTTTCCTGTGTTTGGGGAGAAGGGGTGGGGAGAAGCGTGGAAGTTGGGGAGGGGCTGTAGGCTGCAGAGATGCCGATGGCAGGATGGGTAAGGAGAAAAGATTTTAAACTTCTGCCTTTTTCATTGCACAAACCAGAGGCAGGCCCCCTGACCACAGATACCAGTAGCCCTGGGATAGCATCAGACAGCAGGAGAGATGAGATGATTGAGGTAGTAGGGCCCCAAAGCCTGTGCTAATAACCACCTGAAACCATTTTAGTGTGTTAAAAGGAAAAACAAATGGAGACTAACCTTGAAAAATTCCCTGAGCAGATAAAACCAATTTAGTCATACAAACAAAGCTTAATATAGCTTATTTTTCAGGACTAACTTGATCTGGGTCATTTCTTGCTTATGCCTCTGGAAATCATAAGCAA
>NW_020184989.1:0-2446 GCF_003031525.2 Neophocaena asiaeorientalis asiaeorientalis | reverse complement strand
AGCTGGCAATGAGGAGTTAACGCCTAGTGGGCCAGACTTGGACCAGTGAGAGATGGGAGGTGACAGGGAGCTGGAGACACTTGTCCTCTCTTTGTCCTCTGATGCTATACACAGTCCAGAGATGTCCTGTGTGGCTGGGCCCAGCTGTTTCTCTTTGGGAAGCAGTGGCCACCTGAGTAATGCATGACTTCATCTCTGCTTCCAGATACTCCCTGCCTCTCTCCCCTTTCCCCTCCCTCTCCTCCTCCCTCCCTCTTCCCCCTGGGAATTCTCTCCTCTTAAAACATTAACACTTTTTTACTTACTTATTTAAAGCATCGATTTGTCTCTTGTAAGGCAAAGATAACAGACGGTCATTCGAAAAGATTCCTTAGCTTTCCTTGTGAACGTGGCCCAAACTAAAGGTAAGAAGTCAGTCCTTACGTGATTACAGTTCAGTTCGTTGCATATTGGCCTTGATGATAAGTTGGAATCCACATGGAAGAGTACAAATAAAAATATAAGCTTTATGAGAGAGAACCTAATCAAATGAATTGTGTGGTAATAACACATCAGAGGACTTGAGTTGCCCCTGGACAGACATTTATAAAGTTGGATTCTGAGTGCAGAGTGCATGTTGGGAAACAGGACCAATTGTGTAGGCTCCAGTTATTGAGAAGAATCGGCCAGTGAAAACAGCAATAGCCTTACCTGTGTTTCTGCTTATGAAACAGTCACAGGGAAATCTCCTTCTCAAGTGCCAACCAAGCAGAAACATTGTTTCTTACTCTCTTGTAAGATCAGTCAAGATCACCCAAATGAGAGGAGCAGAAACTGTTAACTCAGGGTTGGTAGAGCAAGGGAGTCGGCCACCATCACCTGGGTTTGGCAGTTCCTAAGGCAGGCATTAGAGAAGGAGGGGCTTATGACCAAGGACTTCAGGTGTGCCCTCATTGGGGCTAATGCTAAATATCGAAGCTGTGATTGTAATCCCCTCTTTTTTTTTTTTTTAATTATTTCTCTGGAGAGGTAAGTCCTAGATTTTTGCTAAAAATGAGCTTTAAGAAAAAGTGATAAGATTTTGAGTAAAAAGGGATGAGTGAAATTGGAGAGACAAGGTAGCAAGATAAAAAGATTACCAGGAATGCATTCCATCCTCTACAGCGTAATAGCTATATGATTGACAAGATGAAGGATAAGCTTTTTCTGAAAAAGGAAACGTTTAGGAGGTGGGGTGATGTGGTCTGACAGCAAGTTGCACTGCATTCGCAGTATTTGTTTAACAAATAAGGTGTTGTTGTTTTTCTTAGTCCTAGAGAAGTTTCTTTTCCAGGTTTTGTTATGTAATGTTGAGAAGGAGATAAGTGGAACAGTATCAATCCCTTCTGGGGGTTGGTTTGGTAAAAAGGCAGTGAGTGGTACGGGATAATCAACTAAATGCAAACAGACATGATTTTCACCCTTAATGAGACTGTAATTCAGTTATTTTAAAAATGGAAGAACATTTGAATAAAAATAGAAGAAGATAAATCGAGGTCTGGAGAGAAATTGAGAAGGAACCTCTATACTTCAGATAGAATCTGCCATAACGCAAGCAAATTTCATTTGCAACTGCAAATGGAAAGAAGTAAATTAAAGACTGTCAGTGGTTCTGCTCTCTCACAATTCCAGATTAACCACAGAAAAATCTACATTGCATACTTCAAGAGACACTGGAATCAAAGGGCATTTGGCTTCATGAAGAAAATGAGTTTCATTAGTAAATAAATTCTGTAAGTGGTGGTAGACTGACATCCTAGGGCTGCTGTAACAAAATATCACAAACTGGGTGGTTTAAATCAGTAGAAATGTCTTCATTCACAGTTCTGGCAACTGGATGTGGGAAATCAAGGTGTTGGCATGGTTAGCGTCTTCTGGGGACTCTTGGGGACAAACTGTCTCATGCCTCTCTCCTCGCTTCTGGTGGTTGTAACAAATCCTTGGAGTGTCTTGGCTTGTGGACACATCACTGCAGTCTCCATCTCCATCTCCATCGTCCTCTTCCCTGTGCCTCTGTGCATCCTTTTCTCCTCTTCTAAGGACACTCTCATTGGATTTAGAACACACTGTAATTCAATATAATCCAGTTTCAATCCTTAACTAATTAAATTTGCAAAGACCCTATTTTCAAGTAAGGTCACATTCAGATGTTCTGAGTAGAAATGAATTTGGGGGGATACTGTTGAACCCACTACAGATGGACTTAATTAATTATCTTAGAAAAAGTTAAATGAGGCACAAACAAGGTTTTTACTACAAATTCTGGCTTGTTGCCTAATTGGAAATATGACCTTGATTAATAAACCAATCTTGCAGAATCCTATGTCTGGATTTCTTCATCTGTAAAATATAAATAACTTTGATCTATCAAAAACATGATTGTGACCTTTGAATGAAATACTAATTTTAAAATTTGTTGACATCCTTA
>NW_020184988.1:0-2348 GCF_003031525.2 Neophocaena asiaeorientalis asiaeorientalis | reverse complement strand
GACTCTCAACCACTGCGCCACCAGGGAAGCCCGACACCATATTTTGTGAATGTACACAATGACGTCAACTGCTAACAGCAAGAGTTTTACTTCTTTATTTTCACTCTGTGTGCCTTGCAGGTTTTGTTTGTTTTTCTGGCCTGTTTCACAGGCTAGGACTTCCAGGATGATGTTGAATGGAAGTGGCAAAGGGCACACCATAGCCTAGTTTCCATCTGAGGGGGAAAGTGTTCAGTGTTTGACCATTTGTGTAACTATCTGGTTCATGATGGACTCCACGAAGCTGAAAGCTCCAGGACTGTAAGAACCATGCCAGTTCTGGTTCACCTTTACACCTCTAGAGCTTAGCCTGATGCCTGGCCAAAGTAAGTGCTCAAAAAATGCAGTAAAACATAAAATAATAAAATAAAAAAGAATCATAAACGAAAAAAGTGTGCTGAATAAATGATCTTGATGTTCATTTTGTCTAATGTTGAATGCTAGTTAAGTTATTTAACTCTCAGTTTGAGCTTTCAGGGGGCTTTTGTCTCTAAACTGGGGGCTTTGAGAGAGTGCGTTTCTATAACGCAAATTGAAAAAAGAAACATACCCATATTCCAAATGTTTTGTTTTTTTCCACTTGAAAAGAGACATCTAAGAAGTTCTTCCAAGCTCTGGCCTACTGCTGGGGAGGACAAACGCTGTATCCCATTCCTGCTACGTGTAAAGACCAACCTCAGAGGAGTCTCCCACTGTGAAGATAAATGTCTTTATACCTGCCACCGCGTTGAGACAGACGCCCATCTTAATAGGTAGGCACTGCAGGAAATGAGACGTCTCCCTTCATCTACTTGAAGCATAACCTCACCTAGCTCAGTCGAGCCCAGTAGCCAAATCAAATGAGCTTTGGGGGGGATGATGGAGTACTATATCTTTTCTCATCACTTTTTTTTTGGTGCATTGAAGGTCGTGGATGTGAAAGCTATAAGCCTGGCTGTAGATCCTGAGATGTCTATGAAGTGGGCACAAGACACTCTTGCCTGAGCAGCTTTGGATGTCTGGGCCCTCTCCTCAGGAACACATCTGGAGGGGCCATGAGCTACGTACGTCTTTCTGAAGTTCTGAGTTTGAACCCCTGCTTTAACACTGTGCAGTCCTGTGACCTCGTGCAAGTTAATGAACCTCTCTGAGCCTCCATGTCCTTATCTTAAAGTGAGAATATTTATTCCTACCTCAGTGGATTTTTGTAGGGATTAACTGGCATTTACCTTTGTAAAACAAACAAAAAACAAACAAAAACTCCCAGCGATCACATAGCACACATAGCAGGTTCTCAATTCTGCCATTATTGTCCTGATTAAATTAATTACTACAAGGTTGATCTTGAAGTCCCCTGCTAGGATTAAATTTTTTCCTTCTTCTAAAATCTCTTTGATGAGGACATATTGCAGTCTGTGCTTTGGAATAATCATCACGATTACTCTTACCTTATGTGTATGTACCTCCTTTGAATTGTTCAAGACATTTCACCTGCATTATCTAATTTCCCTTCACAGCTTCTGAGATTGACAGGACAGGTGACCCATGGATTCACGGCGGGGAGAAGACTTGCAAATCTGCTGTGCTGAGAACCAGGGAATTGTCCCAAAGCCCAGAGCTTTGGCTTTCTCCTTGTTCTATCCTACCGGCTGGGCAGGAGAGTGTAATTAACAAACTTCCTTCCTCTTGACCCTTAGGTTTCTTTCTTTCTCCTATCTACATGAAATATCCTGCCCTCTCCAGAGAGCCTGCCTCCCTGTTGTAAGATATGGGATCGATAAATGGAGAATACACATCAGAAGCCCCAAACATACTCTAGTTGACTAGCCTTCTGCAGTCAAGGCTACAGCTTCCCTTAGAAGTCCTGCTGGGACTGACGGAAGCTGGACCCAACCCCAGAAGTGTGCTTGTATTTCTCCTCTGCTCTCGTACTCTCAGTGGGGGCCCTGTGGCCCTTGGGGGAGAGTGAGGGATTCTCCCTCGTGCATGGTGCGGGATCCTTAGCCTCTGTGCTGTCACCAGTCAAAGCTTAAAGGCAGCACCCTCAAACCACCATGATGATATTTCCAAATACCCTCCAGTGGCTGAGTGTCACCCCCCCCCCTGAGAACCATGGGGCAATATTGGTCCCTACAGAGGCCTGACCTGTTTTTCTTTTTGACAGTCCTCATTTTTTTTCTTTAATTTTTATTTTATATTGGAGTAGAGTTGATGTACCATGGCGTGTTAGTTTCAGGTGTACAGCATAGCGATTCGGTTATACATAGACATGGATCTATGCTTTTTCACATTCTGTTCCCATATAGGTTATTACAGAGTACTGAGTAGAG
>NW_020184987.1:0-2227 GCF_003031525.2 Neophocaena asiaeorientalis asiaeorientalis | reverse complement strand
CCGTGCTTCCACTGCAGGGAGCACAGGTTTGATCCCTGGTCGGGGCGCTAAGATCCCACATGCCGCACAGTGTGGACATAAAAAAGAATGTCGGTTCAGGTACCATCTGGACTTGCTTTATACCAGCAGGTCCATACAAAATACGTATTGCCATTTAGAAAACCTTCAAACAACCCCAAGAGCAAGGCACATCAGCTGAGACAGGCTTCATTTTTACTGAGGATTAAACTGAGGCTCTAAGAGGTGCACTGACCTGCCAGGCTCACACAGCCAGAAGGTGCTGGAACAGGGCCTTCTGGCTCCACCTCTTGCCTCTATAATTTTGGATACAAATTCTTCCCTGAGAAAGAGTTTGAACCTGCAGCTCATCTGATTTCTCTGAAAGGCTGACTGCTCCTCCACCCCTGACCCAGTGCTGGGCCCCACCAGGTGCGGGCGGGTGGCGTCTCAGCATCCTTGGAGAGCAGGAAGCATTGTAATTGATCGCCCTGCTGCCTTTGCCCCGCTGTCCAGGCTGAATCACTGCCAGAGAGGAACTGGCTGATATTTCAGCTGGGGTGATAGCATCTCTCCAGCCACCCCTCCTAATAAGCCTCCAGTCATAAACCTTATCTTCTTCTGCAGGTATGCGTATCTGCCTCCCAGCCCCTTCACACAGTGTGTTCCCAGGGGCCAGAATCCCACCTACCCACTCGAGGTTAAAAGCAAAACAGCGCACCCCCAACTCTCAGAATGGCTATTTGTAACATGCTGTGTCTTTGAAGAGTGAGTGCCTTGTTCAGGGATGTGTCTCATTTGACATCAAACTGCATTCTCCTGATGTGAGTTATCTAGGGATGACCTTTGTGCTCAATTTTCAGTTGGGACATATGAAGCTCAGAGAGGTCAAGTGACTTGCCTAAGGTTGCAGGGCATAGGTGGATAATGGCCTTAAATTAAGGTAGGCAGGATAACCAGGGATCAAGAGTCCTAAGAGAGACTCAGGTATGAATTTTGGCTACTTCACTAACTGTACTGCTCTTAAACAAGTCACTTAATTTTTGTGTCTCTGTTTCATCACCTGTAAAATGGGAATACTAATAGAGGCAACTACTACACAGGGTTGTTATAAAGTTTAAATGAGCTGATGTGTTTAAAACATACTTAGCACAGTGTTTGGCACATAGTAGATGTTAAGTAAATGTGTTGTTACTGCTTTTGTTGTTCCCTGGAGAAGAAATTCAGTTTACCTCTTCCCTAGGAAACTCCCTAAGTAAACTTGGCATGCAGCGTTAACAAGTGAGGACATGCAGCAGGTTCATGTTCTGTTGCTCAAAGTGTGGCCTGTGCACCAGCAGGCGCATTACTGGGAGTGCGTTAGAAATGCAGAGTCACAGGCCCCGCCCCAGATCTGCTGAGTCTGCATTTTAACAAGGTCCCCGAGGGATTCATGTGCACCTTACAGTTTGAGAAGCACTGATTTAGGGCTTTCCCTGTGCATCAGGGTCACCTGGGGAAGTTTCAAAAAATGCAGATGACTGGGCCCCACCCCCATAGATTTTGGTCCATTGGTCTGGGGTGGGGTCCGGGCATCGTTATTTTTTAAAATCTCCCCAGGTGTTTTCGATGCATAGCAAGGGGTTATCCCAGGTGTGGTGGGGGCTGACTTGCTTTGGAGTTGGAGAGAATTAAGTTCGAAGCTTAGACCTTTCCACTTACTAGCTGTGTGATCTTAGGCGAGTTGCTTAGCTTCTCTGATCCTCAGTTTCTTCATTGTAACCTGAGAAGAATGAACCTCCCCACTCCCTCTCCCACTTTTGAGGATGAAATTAACACTGATCACGTACAAGAGCCCGGCAACAAGGTATTGCTAGATGTGAATGAATGCGCTCACCTTCTGTGTGCAGCGCACTGTGCCAGGCCCAGAGATGGTAGACGGTTATGTTATCAATACTAATGTGATTAGCAGCAGTGGTATTGTCTGTGAATATGAAGGATCAGGAGCTCACTGGGGCAGGACGTGTCTCCTGTGGCGGTGCAGGAAATGACTGTCGATGGCTTGAGAAGGCATCCCCAGCAAGGTCAAGGAAATAACAATCCTTGCTACCATTCGTTAAGCACTAACCATGCATCTGTCACTGCACTAAACACTTTATAAAACTTTTTTAAAAATTAAAGTTATACATGTGCTTAATTTGATCAGTGGTTCTCAGCGTGTGTGTGTGTGTGTGTGTGTGTGTGTGTGTGT
>NW_020184986.1:0-2436 GCF_003031525.2 Neophocaena asiaeorientalis asiaeorientalis | reverse complement strand
TAAGGGATGTAGCAAAGGGCTTCATGCTGCCTCTCTGAATCTTCCAAATTCTATCCCTGTCCTTTTCCCTAGATTGAAACCTGAAATCCATTCACAGATCCTAGCCTTAAGATGAGGCTTTGATCCCACCCAGGTGCAGGAAAGACTAGCGTAAACGCAAGATCTAAAGGCAGATACAGGGATGTGCTGTGGTGGGGTGAATGAGAGTCTAGTAGCGAGGCTGCTTAAGTAACCCGGGAGTCTTGAGGGAAGGGCTAGAAGAGGGAGGAAGGAAAAACCACTTTGATGATCCCCACACATCTGCACAAATAACCCAAATAAATACACAAATAATGCAGTTCATATTAGACAAATTCAAAAGTTATTTAAAGCCCAAAGGAAAAAATAAATCCAGCAATAATACAATCACCCAGAGCTAGTATATTTCCATCCAGAATTTTTTTCTTCTTATGCATTCTGAGTTTTTAAATTTTATTTTTTATTTTGAGATAATTGTAGATTCATATGCAGTAGTAAGAAAAAATACTAAGAGGTCTCATGTAACGATTTCCCACTTTTTCCCCAAAGCTAACATCTTGCAAAACTATAGTACAATATCAACACCAGGATATTGGCATTGATACAGTCAGGATACAGAACAGTTCCATCACTGCAAAAATCCCTCAGGGTGCTCGTTTATAACCTCATTCACTTCCCTCATATATCCACCCACTCAACCTCAGGCAATCATTAATCTGTTCTCCATTTCTACAATTTTGTTATTTCAAGAACATTATATAAATAAAGCATATAGTATGTAACCTTTGGGATTGGCTTTTTTTGTTTTTTGCTTAGCATAATTCTCTGGAGATTCATCCAGGTTGTTTGTTTCAATAGTCTTTGTATCTAAAGTGAGTCTCTTGTGGAAGTATACAGTTGGATCATGGTTTTTGTTATCCATTCTGACAATTTAATCTTTTAATTGTAGCGTTTAATCCCTTCACGTTTGAAGTAATTGCTGATAAGGAAAAGCTTCTGCCATTTATATACCATACCTTTTGTTCCTCATTGCCTCCTTTACTGCCTTTTTGTGATTCATTTTCTTTCTAGTGTACTGTTTTGATTCCTTTCTTGTTTGTTTTAATGTATATTTTAAAGTTGTTTCTTTAGTGGTTACCTTGGGGATTACAATCACCATCTTAACTTTATAACAATCAGGTCTGAATTAATAACAACTTAGTTTCAATAGTATAAAAAACTACTCCTTTACAGTTCCATGCTTTCTTTATGTTGTTATTGTTACATCTTATATCTTTGCTCTTTGTATGCCCAGTAATATAGATTTATAATTATTGTATTAGATACCTTTTAAATCATACAGAGGAAAAAATAGGAGTTTCAAATGAAAAAATAGGAGTTTCAAAGAAAAAAATGCAATACTATTGGATTTTATATTTACCTACATAGCTACCTTCATCCTTAAATAAATTCCATAGTTTATGGTGTATAATTTTTTTTATATTGATATATTGCTGAGTTCTATTTCTGAACATTTCAAGGATTTTTCCATCTATGCTCATGAGGAATATTGGTCTGTAGTCTTCTTTCTTCCTTTCCTTTCCTTCCTTCCTTCCTCCTTCCCTCCCTTCCTTCCCTCTTTATTTACTGCTATAACTTTCCCTCTCGGAACTGCTTTAGCTATTTTCCGCAAATTTTGATATGCTGTCTTTTCATTTTTACTCATTTCTATATATTTTTTCTTTCTTTTTGTCCCATGGATTATTTAGAATTATGTTGTTTAGTTTCCAAGTATTTGTTGCTTCTCCTATTATCTTTATGTTATTAATTTCTAGTTTGACTCCTTTGTGGTCAGAGAACACACTTTGTATGATTTCTTCTCTTTTTCTCTGGCTGTTTTCAAGGACTTTTCTTTCTATAGTCTTCATTAGTTTAATTATGATGTATCTTGGCATAGATTACTTTGGGTTTGTCCTGTTTGGAGTTCACTTCTTGAATCAGTAAGTTTATGTTCCTTGCTACATTTAGGAAGGTTTGAGCCATTATTTTTTAAAGTCACTTTCCAGCCTTGATCTCCTTCTCCTTTGCTTCTGGGACTCTGAAGCAAATATAAGACCTTTTGTTATAGTCCCACATGCCCCTGAGGCTCTTTTTTTCAGTCTTTTTTCTCTTTGTTGTTCAGATGGTAATTTTTACTGTGCTATTTCCTAGTTCACTGAATCATTCCTCTATCCACTACATTCTGCTATTGAGCCTATCCAATGGAGGTTTTTATTTCAGTTACTGTATTTTTCAATTCCAAAATATCCATTTGGTTCTTCTTTAGATCTTCTGTTTATTTGCTGAGATTTTCTGTTTCTTGGCTGAGGTTTTCCTTTTTTAAAATTATTTGATTCAACAAAATTACAATGAGGTATCACCTCACACTGGTCAGAATGG
>NW_020184985.1:0-2437 GCF_003031525.2 Neophocaena asiaeorientalis asiaeorientalis | reverse complement strand
CCCACATGCCGCGGAGCGGCTGGTCCCGTGAGCCATGGCCGGTCTTCAAAGTGAGCAACAGGATCAGACAGATACAACACAGAGTAATGGGGTATCCCACCAGGTATAAAGTACATGTCACTGGAAATCTAAGGAGAGGAAATATTTGTAGAACCAAGCGAGAAGGCCATCAGTTTAACTTCAGGTAAACTCAGAAAAATCTCTCAAGCTGCCTAGCTAATGAGAATTAAATGGCTGAAACCAGAGCAAGAGGTGAACTGAAAAAGCTGGGAGCTGTCTGGGGCCAGAAGACAGACTTGCTTATTTGTTTGTAAAAGCTTAAGCCATAAGGTATTTGTCCACACTGTATAATGAATTACTGAAAATGTATATGAAGATACAATTGTGAGATACAAAATACTACTTGATTTGCTCAACCAGAAGCACTGACTTGCAATCTGAAACTGATCATAAACTACTCACAAGTTATATAATACTGATAGTACAAAGTTCCACAGTTCTAAATTTGAGAATTTTAGAAATTCCTGTAAAAATTCACAACAGTGCCAAAGTGAAGACTGTCCAACTAGTTAAGGGCATCCACAAAATAAAGGAACTGAAGCAGCAAATTTAGGCTTCTATATTTAACCAGGAAGATCCCATTACTTGGAGATCCTCTTTCGAACCCAACCTCTTACAAGAAATGAAACTTGAAAGGGATCGGTAACTTGAAAAAGAATAACTCCGTATCTTTTTCATAGGGCTGCAAAAGCCTGTGTTAAGATTATCTGAAATTAAACCAACCAAAATTTTAATCTCTTATTTTTTCCCTTTCTGTCATAGGATAATAGATGACTGGAATCATATTAAATAACACCTGGAAGTTTAAGCCAGGAGTTTTCCAAACTTACAGTTGTTCAGAATCCTTTTAAAGATAAATTAAGATGTTAACATAATTATTTTACTGTTACTTTATTTAAATATGTTCACAAAAATCTAGATATAAACTTTAGATGCTTACAGCTCTAGCTTTTAAAAAGCTTTTTTTTTTTTTTTTGGAGCAAATTATAGCCACTTTATTCAGAAAGTCAAGAGTCTGAGAAGATGATGGACTAGTGTCCTTGAGAACCATCTTACCGGGGTCTGGGTGCTAGTTCATTTTACAGAACAAAGAAAGGGGGAGGTGAGGAGGTAAAATCTAAAAAGCTTTAAAACCAAAACCAATTTACACAATACCCACAAACGCAAGCATAAAACTAGTAACAATTATACTAACAAGCTAAATTCAATGGGATTAAAGATGTTATTTTTCAAAGCACATGCCTACAGCACTGAATGCTACAGCACAGGTTCAGCATGCTAATGTTACTGTGGACCCCAAGATTGCTTTTTTATGAACCATTTTTCTCTACTTGAACTCTTACAAAACCATACATCAGCCCATTAGGTCACTGGGCTTTATCTAACCTTAAAAATTTACATATTCTTTTCCCTTTAACCCGAGGTAATTAAAATAGCACAACTTGGTGCCAATATTTCTTGCTTTATTGTATGTTTTATAATGATGGTAAGATGCATTATTTTTATAGTATAATTTTACACTTTATCCTATATAATTATATACTTTTATATTATAATACAGTTTATAATTTATACTTCGTACTTTGTTATACTTTACAATATTTGTATCCTTTATGAGTCACTAAAATATATTCAAATGCATGGTTGTACCTGTTCTTAAATACATACCCTAAAGATTTTTTATTCTAAAGTAGTTATAAAGGTTGCAAACAGACTCTCATAATTTACTTCCCTGCCACTCCTAAGGACACTACATAAAAGATACACCGGAGTTCAGTTACACCAGCCTAACAAATCATACAGACTTTTTTTACTTTCCATTAAAACAAAAATACACAGTGGCAAAACTATATCCAAGCATGCATTCAGCATTTCATTATTATTTTACAAATTTAATGAGCATATTTAACTGTGGAGATTTTTAATATAAAAGTGGGGGAAAGTGGACAAATACTGCATGATCTCACTTATATACAGAATCTAAAAAGTCAAACTCAGAAATGCAGAGAGTGGAATAGTGGTTGCCAGGGGATAGGGGATGGGAGACATGGGGAGATGTTGGTCAAAGGGTACCAACTTTCAGTTATGCAGGATGAGAAAGTTTTGAAGATCTAATGTACAGAGAGCATGGTGACTATAGTTAATAATACTATATTGTATACCTGAAATTTGCTAAAAGAGTAGATCTTAAGTTTTCTCACCATACACAGACAAAACGATAACCGTGTGAGTTGATGGATATGTTAATTAGCTTGATTGTGGTAACCCTTTCATTTGATACGTATATCAAAACACCACATTGTAGCTTTAAATACATACAATTATTTTTTTTATAAATTTATTTATTTATTTTATTTTTGCCTGCATTGGGTCTTCG
>NW_020184984.1:0-2357 GCF_003031525.2 Neophocaena asiaeorientalis asiaeorientalis | reverse complement strand
GGACTCTCAACCACTGTGCCACCAGGGAAGCCCTACATTCATAGTTTTAAAGAATTATTTTACTTTCAGAAAAATTATACGTTATGTAAAAAGAAAATGGAGGCATCTGTATCTGTGTGAGATGTTGGGCCTAAGTGGGGTTGACGGGGGGACATAGAGGGTGTTCATGAGGGGCAGAGAATAGATTTAATAGGGATAACACAGTATGGATTTTCAGAGCCTGAGCATAGACATTCAGAACCCAAGAACAGATGGAGGGCAAAAGAAGGGATGCGACATTGTTTACACATAGTGGAATGGGTGAAATAAATAAATGTATAATAATCAAATAATGATAATAACTAAATTTCTCACTGTGGGAGAACAGAGTTACAAATAAGGATCCTGTAGAGGTGAAATATTGTTTCTTAATTAAGGCGCTGGTTTCACTGATGTGCAAGATTTTTTGTGTGAATTTAATTTTTCATTTCTCTAGGATATGCATCTGTTGTCATGTCTAAGATTTTGTTCTAAGGTTTTGTTCTAAAAGTTTTATAATTTTATATTTAAATCAATGAATTGGTTTGAATAAATGTGTATATGGTCCTAGGTTTTCTTCTAAATGTTTTACAGCTTTACATTTTACATTCAAATCCATGATCCATTTTCAATTGACTTTTGTATATATATAGTGTGAATTATAGGATTGGTTTTCTGTTTGTTTGTTTCTGGTTTTGTTTTGTTTTATGCCTAAGAAAGTCCAGTTGCTTCAGCACTTATCCATATTGAACAATTACCAAACTAATACCCATGAATTACATATGCGATCTATATTTGCCAAAACGCATTGGGAAAAAGTAAATATTTTCCAAATGTAATTCTCAATCTTGACATTTAAAAATTATATATTTTTATCTCTAAACTTTATATAATCAGTTTTTTCACTTTTTCCTCAATTTTTCACCCTACAAATACTTGTCATTTTGTACCACTTAGTTTGAAAGTTTTAGGAATATGGAAACAAAAAAACTAGCATTGTTAACTTGAGAAAAAGTAACAACAATTCCAACATTGTTTAAAAAATATGTTATAGATAATTACTAGAGATCTATAAACACAGAATACTTATTAGCTGAAGAACACCAAGAAAGGGCCAACAGAGAATTCAATCTTTGTGTCTTTTGGCCCTGGATTTTCAAGAGGTACAGATACTCTTTTGTTAATTAATCAAGACACTCATAATATACCAAATTCATTTTCCTACTATAATTATTACAATCCACTCACAAAGTCCAATTTTGTTCCATTATATAGTTTTTAATTTTTTTCCCCCTTTAAAACTGGCTTGTGATGAAATACACTAGAAAGAAGGATGAGGCTTGCTTGCAAAGCCTAATGTCTCCCTAAAATTTGAGAATTGATTCAAATCAACTTAGACAATGTAGATCTATACTAGCTGAACATATCAAAATCTATGTGTGTTGTTAAAGAAATAATCTTTTCTTCCATTAGAGATCTAAAACAGCTCTTGCCCATATTTTATTGGCATATTGCATTAGTATCTTCCAGTTTTACAGAATGTCATGCTGATATTAGCTCAAAAGATAAGATTAAATATAACTTGGCTTTATAAAGGATTCTGTGAATAACTGGTATAAATTGAGCATGAAATGATTGTATTACTGCAAAAGCATAAAAATAAAACCTGTTATAAACTGAAATTAATCGTTGCAATGACAAATCATTTTGTAAGCTGCAGGATTTTCTTTGAGACTGTTTTGCTTTATTCTTTTTAAAGGTTTGTTGAAAAGCAATCACTTTCTCTTTTTACTTTTATTATTTATGACTTTCATATGAATCTTTACCTCATCTATCTGGTATATACTTGAAAAACTAATTGGTTTTTAAAGGTCTATTTGATTTGGTGGCCATGCTCTTATATGCCTTTCATATACCTTTTAAAAATCTATCCATGACCTGAAATTGTCATAAAATAAAATCTCTAATTAAACATAAATCATGTAAAATTAAAATTTCCTTCCTTGATATGTAAAACAGGATGGGTAAATGCTCTATAATTATTGAAACAAATTCCCTGAGAGTTTTACTCTATTATTCTTAAACTCTCTTGTGTCATGGCCATACAGTTAAGATATGGAATAGTAGAAGGCAAGTGCATTTGTTGTCTATTAAGTGAGTTTATGTACCTTTAGTAAACTTGGGGGGCCATTAATTGTTATTCTGAATAAATTATCAAGTTAGGGATTAATGTGTATATATGATATCTCTCTGTAAAAATTTGAAACTTTTTTCTTTGTAAAATTTGTTCCACAGCTTTGTACGCGGGCCTCTCACTGTCGTGGCCTCTCCCGTTGTGG
>NW_020184983.1:0-2422 GCF_003031525.2 Neophocaena asiaeorientalis asiaeorientalis | reverse complement strand
CCCCCCCCCATAACTCTCATTCTTAGAACTATTTTAAAGATTTTCTTCCCAGATAACTATTCTTCATCAATAAATAATTTTTGGTTGAAAAACTGTAAGATAATAGAATATAAGCACATTTTAGAGATCACTGAATCCAACCTCTCATTACAAGTAAAGCCACTTGACTGGGAACAAATAGCAACTTAGCAGGAGAACTCATGCACCAGACTTCAATCCAAAGGATGTTTTAATGACTTTCCTTTTCTACCCACCCCCTACCAGAACTACTATCTCTGTCCATTTAATGAGGCACATAAAGTCCAGGTGAGTAATGTGTATACGTTCCAAATAAACACAGTGATTAAAACATAACAGAAAATAAAACAAATTAAGAACCTCTACAAAACAAAAAAAAAATATCCCCCAAGTAGATATATTTTGAAAATATTTCCCTTTCACTGATTTAGATTACTAGAGGAAATAATCAAAGGGGTGTGGATGTTTAGAATATAAAGATTTCTATATAGAGAATAGTCTTAATTATTTAAAGCTTGTGGAATTGCTCAGTTTTTCAAGCTCACCCATATGAGAAAGGCTCTTCCACTGCAAACACATATATTTTTAAATACGCACAACTTCTTGGATTATGTGCAGGATTTGCCTCAAAACCTTTAAAAAGATTTCTCCAAGCACTAGCACCACTTTCAAAATCCTAGACACTGAAAATGCTTCTCTATCCCTCACTGGAGCAAGACAGGCAGAGAATATCCTCCCGTGCTATCTCTGATATGTTAACCTGGGAAATATTTTCCCTCATTTCCTTTCCTTCGTTTCTTACTCTTCTTTTTGTACCATACCAGTTTGGGTGTGTAATGAATAATACTTTCCCTTGAAGTTTCTGCATCGTTTAATTAGTAGATCTCCCATTTGCACTGAGTTCCAGGCACCACGTTTGGCACTAAGGATACAGCTATGAACGTGGGTGTGGTTCCCGCCCTCCTGGTAGTTACTGCAAACTCCCCTTGGTAGTTTCTGCAAATGATCACTATGATCTTTAAGCCTGATTCTGGCTTCACCTTCTTCATGGTCAGCAGACTGCAGAAAAAAAGGATAATTCGATGTGGGGAAAGTACCAGACTTATTTCAGCGTCTGGTCAGTTTACAATGACCTCTCTTTAAGCCCACTCCTGCTTCTGTAGAGTAGACCCGTAGAGGCCACTCTGAATAAGAATACAACCTCCCTGGCCACAGTTGCTTGGACCAAGCGCTACCATCTTGCTACTCAGAGTTCTTTCTCCAGCAGTCTAGAAGGTGGACCAATACAATTAGATTTTTTTAGGTGGCTGTATTGTAATATATACATTTAGAAGCTGGAAATGACTACGTCTTTTTCCACGTGTACAAGAGACCAGAGAAAGCCAGTCGTTGGGAGAGAAGAATAAAGTGGCCATGTAGAGAGGGGCAGAGATGAGAGATGGAAAAAGTCCAGGCAGCATTCTGAGCTTCACCTCCAATCCTGACCTTGTTTTTCACGAGATAATTTTTTTCTTATAATAAATCCCATTCTTTTGCTTAAGCTACCTCAGGCTGCTTTCTGTAATCTAAAATCAAGTGGCCAAACTAATATGCTGGGGGTGGGAAGGTGGAGAAGGAGACTAGGGTTATCCCCTCAACAAATCCAAGTATAATGGTCTCACAGCGAGGGTGACTAGAGTTACTGTGCGAAAGAAGGGGAAATTATATGCCCAAACTTGATGTAAGTTAAAAGGAAACCTGAAAATGAGAGGTAATAAAAAATCAGGGCTGTCAGAATTTGAGAGTTGGCACAGAGTCTTCTTAATCAGAGAAAGAGAAAGAGCCTTTAGAGATGTAGATTAAAAAAAAAAAATAGAGGTGAGTTTTAGGTATAATTCAAGATACTGGCTTGCACACTGGTCTTGCATTCAAAGTAATGAGACTGATTGCTTTAACAGGAAGACCAGAATTGAAACACAAATATCATCCCCGACTCATGAAAATGGTCACCTAAAAAGGTGGGATTCTTATTCCTGTAAAGCTGTGTAAAACAATTCCAGAGCACTGGTTGTTTAGATCCCATGGTACACAATTAAACAGTGCTTTAGACAGACCCCAGCTGGCTACACAATTACCAGCTGTACGACATCAGGAAAGTCACAGGACCTCTACAGGCCTTAAGTTCTTTCATTTCTATCTGAAAAATAGAATGATGTATATGCAACTTGGAGGATTTCAGTGAGAATAAATGACATACAGTAACTAGCATAAGGCCTGGTGTAATATCTAACACTTAATATATGTTTGCTCTCTTTCTTTTTGGCTTGTGACGATACACTTATGTCTTTGGTCAAGCCAAAAGGGGTTTGGAAGAAAGACTAGTCGAGCTTCCGGGAAGATGGCGGAGGAGTAGGACGCGGAGATC
>NW_020184982.1:0-2392 GCF_003031525.2 Neophocaena asiaeorientalis asiaeorientalis | reverse complement strand
AATCAGGAAGGATACAGAAGAATCCACCAACACCATTAGTCAACAGAATCTACTCAATATCTATAGAATGCTCCACCCAACAAAAGTAAAATATACATTCTTTTCAAGTACCCGTAGAACATATACCAAGACAGACCATATACTGAGCCATGAAATAAACCTCAGTAAATTTAAATGAATTGAAATAAGCACAATAGAATCAGACTAGAAGTCATTAACAGAAAGATAACTGCAACATCTTCAAACACTTGGAAACCAAAGAGAGTATGTCTAAATAACTCAAAAAAGAAGTTTCAAGAGAAAAGAAAAACATTGATATGAATGAAAATACAATATATAAAAATTTGTGAGACATAGTAGCTAAAGCAAGGCTGTGAGGAGCAGCTAAAGCACTAAATATATACATTAGAAACAAAGAAAACTCTCACATCAATAATCTAAGGTCCCACCTCAGAAACCCAAAAGAATAGCAAATTAAAGGCAAAGCAAGCAGAAAAGTGGAAATAATAAATAGAAGAGCAAAAATGAATGAAATTGAAAACAAAGTACCTACTTCATAATTATCAATCAAAAATAGTAATTGTTATCATCATTATTCAATGGTTTTCAAACTCTTTTGATCTTATCTTTCTTAGAATATTTTTAAGGAAGTACTCAAAGATAAAATATTTATTTTTTATAGATTATATACAGATATTAGTCTACACATGTGGTATGTGCTAAGCATAACCAAAATTAAACAAATAGGGAGAGGTGTATTTAATTAAAAATATAATATTCTCATTGTTTGCCAGTGTGTTGTCTTGGGTACCTTAATTTGGGGACCTCTGGTTGAACATCATCATCAACTAAGGGCTCTCCATTCTTTAAACATAGCTGAAGTATCCTGCACAGGAGGCCTCTGCTAATCCTTATCAGTCCCCATGAAAACTTTCCTCTCTGAATTCATATGGTAATTTTGACTGTGCCTCTTATTTTATACATGTAATATACCATCTTAATTATCATAACCATTTGCCTAATAAATTTCCTGATATAAATGTGATTCTCAAAAGCACATATAAAAACCTGAGGAGTTGAGCACTTGACAAAATTATGGGAAGGAAAATGTCAAACATTCTCACAAAGATACACAAAATATTAAAAATCTAGAGGTTGATGGAATTGGAACTGTGTAATCATTTTTTTGTAGATGTTGAAGTAAGGATCATAACCTGGAAATCCAAATACGAAGCTGTCTGTACATGTGGTGTGTTTGGCACAGTGTTTTGTGTTACGTTTTTGTTACTGCCTTTACACTGGGCATGCACGCTTCCTGTCAGCTATAGTTGCATTATTGCCAACTTTCGATACCTGAGTGCTTCAAATATTTTTATTTTACAGTGCCCTGATGTTGACTTTGACAATCCTCTGAGGGTGTTCACACTTTATAGACCAACACACTAAAGTAAAAAGAGCAGTGATCTAAGAATCAGAAGACTTGCATTCCTGGCTCATGTGTCACTTGCTAGCTGTGTCACCTTGAGAAAGTCATGTTACTTTTCTAAAACACAGTTCCTTCAGCAACAGAAAGGTTATGGTAATTCCTGCCCAGTGTGTCTCATGGGGCAAATGAGAAGATTGGTTAAATCTGTGAAACTGTTGAACAAATATTACAGTTATTATCAGATGACCTCTTAGTTCCCTTCCTACTGTGAAATATTTTGTTCCTATTATTTCAGGAAAATTGCTGGTAATTACAACTTCATTTCCTAACAAAGCCATCAGCCCCATAGCTATGAATATAAGTGGATATGCTACTTAGTGTTATGAGGATAAAAATGTTAGGAATCCTTGGCTGGTTTTCTGATAGAATTATAATTACAATACATGAAAGAAATGCATTGTGTGTTATATGTTGACATCTCAGGAAATTGTGTGATAGAGTTTGATAAGAGCCTGCCTGTAAGATTAATTGTAAATTGGCTTCGATATGAACACTGTCATCAGGATTGAAAATTGTCAAAGAATGTAAAGACAAAACTGACAAAGTGTGACAATGGGTGGCATCACAGGCTTCAAGGAGGTCAAGGGGGAGTTTCTGGGATCAGAGTTCAACCAAATCTCATTACCATCTTCATTAACTACTCCAGAAAGGGGCTGCATGTCTCCTTAGAGTAGTTTGCAAAGGGTGCTTAGTTGGCAGAGGCTGAAAACAAAGAGATGCAAAATCATACCAAGAAATCAGACAGGTTACAATGGAATTTTAGGCACACATCAAAATCAGATTCTTCTGGGGATGTGGGCATTTGAGATCCTGATCTCTCAAAATGCTTTTCCCCAACTCTGTCTACTGAATTCAAACTGTGTCTGTTTGGTTTTTTTAACATCTTTATTGGAGTATAATTGCTTT
>NW_020184981.1:0-2418 GCF_003031525.2 Neophocaena asiaeorientalis asiaeorientalis | reverse complement strand
TTTTTTTTTTTTTTTTTTTTTACTGTCTGTAGGAAGATGACATGCAAATATTTCTGTAGCCCAGACCACTCCTCAGTGCTTACCCTTATGTGTGCTCAACTGCCTGCTCAATTTCCCTTCTAGAATATCTCAGAGGAACCTCAAACTCACATACCTGTTTCTCTTCCTGTGTCTTCTGTTACATTTAATAGACTCATCACACATCCCCTAGACAGGCCAAATACATAGGAATCATTCTTAGTATCTATGTGTCCTTTTCTTTCTGTATTGATTCCACCATTAAGTCCTGTCAGTTTCACCACTTAAATCTCTTAAAGCCATTACATCTCCCTGTCTTCATAACCCATATCCTAGTCTACAACATCATCTGGTATCAAGCAGATTACTGCAATAGCTCCTAACTAGCTTTCCTATTTCTGATCTCATCCTTCTAATTCTTCTCTGCACTATAGCAAATAAGCAACTGTTTAAAAGTGTACATATAATTCTTCCCATCACCTCAATAGATTTAAAACCTTCTCATAAATATACATTGCTATTAGCATAAAACAGAATAACCACAACATGGTCATTATCAGTTTAGGATTATCAGTTTAGGATTCTTTAGCTGCAAGCAACAGAACTTGACTTAGGTTAATTTAAACAAATGGAAATTTATTAAATGGATATTGGATGCTCTCAGAATTAATGGAAGGGTGAAATAACTTGAAATCAGAAAGGAAGGAAAGCTACTTTGTATGTGTTTGGGGTGCAGAGGGGGTGAAAGGATAAGAAATTGAAAGAGCAGACATTTTTTCATGTTAGGAATAGTCCACTCTGGATATAGCTTCTTAATTAGTTCAGTGATTAATGTATTTTACAATCTAGGACACTTTTGAAAATGAATTGGAATGCTAATTATAATTATGCCAGGAAAAGGAGCATAACCAGGATTGACTCAGGTAAATTGGAATCTCCAGTCAACCTAACATGACTACAGCTCTGGATGACAGCTTGACCTCAGCCTCATGAGAGCCTGAGTGAAAACCATCTAGCTAAGCCGTTCCTGAATTCCTTACCTATAGAAATTGTGAGATAATAAATGTTTACTTTTACGTCAGTGGGTTTTAAAGTAATTTGTAATACAGCAATAGATGCCTAATAAAATATTTTGTTTATGTGATGGATAAAAGAATTTTTCCCCACTAGGGTGCTGCTTCCCCAAGGGCATTATTTGTGTTCCTTTTTTGTAACCAAATCAGTGAATGACTGAATCTCTGTCATTTGATTGTATCTTGAGAGCCGTTATTCTGGAATTACTAATGGGTTCTCTTAGACTTAATTACACAGAGTCTTTGGGAAAGTCATGAGCCTATGGGTGTTTGGAAAATAAAATTTGGTAATTGTAAGAAGAAAAGCCAAGATTTTCACCTGCTTAACTATCAAGTTAGATCCAGACTTTATTTTAGAGAGCGGTATTATATTTTCAATGACTGAATAAATGAATCAGTCATACAGAAACAGTTATTTTTTAAACCATAACAGTTTTAGAAAGGCAAACACTGTCACAAGCAGGAGGTACACTGTGAATAATGCTGTTTGAAATAATATTGGGCAAAGAGCCTGGCCCAGTTTAACTAGACAGTAACCTATCACTTGCAGAGTTGTTTTCTGTGAATGACTTCTGCAGCTTTGGCTCCTTGATCTTCATGCAAAATTAACTTAACCATCATCAAAGTTT
Source organism: Neophocaena asiaeorientalis asiaeorientalis (assembly GCF_003031525.2). Classification (NCBI taxonomy): domain Eukaryota; kingdom Metazoa; phylum Chordata; class Mammalia; order Artiodactyla; family Phocoenidae; genus Neophocaena; species Neophocaena asiaeorientalis. The sequence continues at coordinate 698 of NW_020184981.1, read as the reverse complement.
TATGGTCTATAAACTAAGCCACTTCAGCTTTGCGTCACCCATATGACACATTGAAGTGTGACCAGAGAAGAGAGAATAAGCCATGGTAGAAATGAGAAAATAGTGGTGGGAGAACTACGACATAAAGGAAAATGTGCATAAAGATATAAACGAGGCATTTGCAAATTGACATTCTGTTGCAAAGACTTTTTTCCTCACTGAGAGAAAAATGAGTAGAAGCAAGGAGAAAAGAGACCAAAAGGTTACTTATTCAAGACAGGTAAGCCCATTATTAATGAGTAGAACCACCGTATTGGTTAGATACTGGCTACATTACTTAGGAAAACATAGCATGAAAGTAATTTTATCATTAACAAAGGAGGGAAAGCTCTCAATTAGACAAGACCACTGAATTCATTAAGGAGATTTGTCTGGTTTATTTCCATTTGTTTGTCATAGCTGAGCAAACCAAATTTCAAACTGCAATCAACCCTTGAATGGCATGTTGTAACTAATGAAACAGTATTAAAAGGAATTGACTTCATATACCACCATATCTTATGGACTTGTCATCTCATATGATGCTAACTTTGAACAACTGTTCCCTAAGATAAACCGAATTACCTGAGTCATTTTGTACCTTGCAGAAAAATTCAGCATTCAACCCCTCAAAAGGCTTTTTCAAACTTTACAGCTTATGCTATTAGTGTTACATGTGA
>NW_020184980.1:0-2418 GCF_003031525.2 Neophocaena asiaeorientalis asiaeorientalis | reverse complement strand
TCCATAGTGGCTGCACAAATTTACATTCCCACCAACAGTGCGTGAGGATTCCCTTTTCTCCACATCCTCACCAACATTTGTTTTTCTTGTCTTTTTAATAATAGCCATTATCAAATAACCACAAAATTATTTTAATTTGCCTTTTTGATTGTTGGTGAGGTTTTTTTTAATATGTCTATGTATTTGTATTTATTTTACAAAATGCCTTTTCATGTCCTTTTTCATGTTCCTGCTAAGTCATGAATTTTTAAAATTGATTCGTAGGAGCTTTATATGATCTGAATACTAACTGTGGTGGAAACGGCCAGTTTCTTACCTGATATTCATTCTTCCCGTCTTTCTCACTAACAGAACTGTCTTTAAACAGTTTATATAAATGAAGTTATACAACATGTGGTCCTCTGCGTCTGGCTTCTTTCACTTAGCATTATGTTTTCAAAGTTCATCTGTGTTGTAGCATGTAACAGTACCTCATCCCTCCTAATTGCTGAACAGTATTCCATCGTATGGTTTATACCACATTTTATTTCTTCATTCATCAGTTGAGAGACATTTGGTTCTTTCCATTTTTTGGCTATTACGAATGATGCTACTATGAATTTGTTCATGTACAAATTTTTGTGTGGCCGAATATTCCCATCTCCCTCGGTTATATACCCGAATAGTATCGATAAAAAAATAATACTTTTAGTATCAAGATATTGAATTCTATACAGTAATGAATGGATTCCAAAGGAGGACATGATTCTTTGCCATGTGGAGATTCCATTCTAAAATATTTACAGTTTCAACATATTCCTTTATTCAACTATGAATATTGAGTGCTTACTAGGTACCAGGCACTTTGCTAGGAGCCTGAAATAAAATGTTACAAATAGAACCAGACCTCATATATTTCAACTAGTTTATTGGCAGTTTTTTCCTTACAAGTGGAATTGTAAGTGGGTCGTATGGTAGCTCTATATTTATCCTTTGAGAAGCTACCAAACTGTGTTCCAAAGGGCTGCCCCACATCACATTTCCACCGGCAGTGTCTGAGGGCTCTAATTTCTAATATCCTGGCCAACATTTGCTATTACCTGTTTTTGATTATAGCTGTCCTCGTGGATATGAAGCGGTATTTCATTGTGGTTTTGATTTGCATTTCCCTGGTGGCTAAAGATGTTAAGCATCTCTTTTGTTTTCATTGGCCATTTGTATATCTTCTTTGAGGAACTGTCTGTTTAAACTCTTTGCTTACTTTTTAATTGAATTTTTTTGTCTTCTCATTCTTGAGCTAACAGAACTTTTATATTATTGGGGCAACACTGTGCCCAGCTTTAAAATATATATATATTTCTCAACTTCCATGCACTGCTGATACGTCAGTTAGTGAAACTTCTAGAATGTCCCTTTTTCCTCCTCCCCTTTCTCTTACTTCCTCTGTAAAGTAGAAATGTGATGGCAGGAGTTCCAGCAACCACATGGGGCTGTGAGATGCCCCAGAGAATATGAGCCACATGCTAAAATGCCGGAACATAAGTAGAAAGCCGCCTATGATACAGAAAATATCATGAAGCTATCATATCACCGCTGAACTGCCTGTCTCCAGACTTATTTTATATAAAGAGAAAAACTGGTTAAGCCTCTGGGTTTGGGGGATCTATGTTGTAGCCAAATGCAATTCTTAGTTGATTATAACAAATTATCTCAAAACTTAGTAGCTTAAAACATTTATTATCTCAGTTTCTGTGAATCAGGAATCTAAAAGTATCTTAGCTTGGGCTACAGTTATCTGATGGACTGACTGGGCCTGGAGATGGTTCAGTGACATGGCTGTTAGCAGGACTGTTCCCTGCCATATGGGCTTCTCCACAGGACTGCTTGAGTGTCCTCACAATTAGGCAGCTGGCTTCCCCCAGGAGAGAAGGAGACCATGGTGGAAGCCACTGTGCCTTTTAGTCACACAGATCACTTCCACTTTATTCTATTTTTAGCAGCTAGTCACTAAGTGCAGCCCACACTTAAGTAGAGGGAAAATAGGCTCCACCTCTTGAAGAGAAGAGTATCAAAGAATTCGTGGGCGTGGGTTTTTTCGTTGTTTGTTTTGGTTTGTTTGGTTTTTTTTTTTGGCCGCACGAAGCGCAGCCTGCGGAAACTTCGTTGCCCGACCAGGGATCAAACCCAGGCCCCTGGCAGTGGAAACGTGGAGTACTAACCACTGGACCGCCAGGGAATTCCTGGTGGGCATGTATGAAAACCACCACACATATACATTAACTTTTTTTTTTTGTATTTTAAAATGTTTATTTTTTTACATTGAACACTTCAGGAAATAAAATTCAAAATGCAATCCCTAGATTCAATAATTATCCTTTATAATTATGCCCAATAAATATTAGAAATGTATGTAGGCACTAAGTCAGCTAACAAAATAAG
>NW_020184979.1:0-2416 GCF_003031525.2 Neophocaena asiaeorientalis asiaeorientalis | reverse complement strand
CCCCACTCATCCTGGACGTGGACACGGCCAGGACACTGCAGGCCTGACTCCCTCCTAGACCTGCCGGCCCCGGGGTCCCCAAGGCTGAGGAAGCAGCCCCGGCCTGGGCTCCAAGGAGGAAAGCAGGCTGCTCTGAGTTTCTGACTGAGAACATGGACCACAGAAGGAAGCATGCTGGCTCACTCCACGAGGGTGGGAACTGTCCCGCCACCCGCTCCCCTGGACCCAAGTGACCCCAGGCCCGCTGTGGGCCCACCCGGCCTCTCTGGCTTTGCTTCTGCTGTGGGGCCCAGGCCGCAGGCAGAGGGGCTCAGAGGAGGCTGATGGGGGGCCCGAGGGAGTGTGGCGTCATCGGCTGAGAGCCGCTCCGGCCTGAGCTGAGACCCGATGGGACGGGACGGGGCGGGACGGCATGGTGGCTCCCCGGCCCTAGGCGAAGCCGCACGGTGAGAAGCAGCAGCCGCCCCGCGCTTCTCTGCAGAGACGAGGACAGTGTCCTCCCCTCACAGGGTGACAAGTGGGAAGCGGCTGCCCCTCCCTCCCTGGCAGCTGACCTGGGGGCCGCGGCCCAGCCCCCTTCCCCGCCCGGCTGAGACCCACAGCAGGTCGGGATGGCTCTGCGGAAGCTTGGCCTGCACGCCTGGCACTGAGTTCTCTCGAGTTCCGCCCGAGGCCTCAGCCCCCAGGAACCAGTGGGACCGACGCCGGTGCTGGGGGCTCCCGTGGTGGCTGATGAGTCTGGAGTGTCACCAGGAGGGGACGCCGTCCCCGCCCAGCCTGCCGGCAGCCTCTGACGGATCCCGGGGCTCACGCTCCGCCCCTGCTCTCTGGGGCCGCGGCCCCCTTGCTGCACCCCGGCAGCCTGGCCGAGGCAGGGAGAAACCAGCTGGCTCTGGTCTCTTGCCCCTGGCGTGGCTGCTCCGATTTCCCGTCTGGAGAGCAACGGGCGGCACCGGCCTCTTCCTGCCGACGTGCAGCGCGTCATGAAACGCAGCCTGCTGCTCGGCCGAGGCCGCCGCCCCTCGCCGCTCCGCAGTCCACGTGCAGCCGTGCTTTCCCCGGGAAGGACGCCGTCCGGCGGTGGGTTCAGAGGCGGTGATCCCTCTAGCGACTCGGAGCGGACGGTGGCTGCGTCCACGCCTCCCGACCTGGGTGTGCCGGCGGGGTCAGGGCCACGCCCAAGGCCCACAGGACGACTTTGCATCCATCCAGGCTCTGCCACGCTTTTCAAGCCTCAGAATGGAACCTTGTGCCTTAGTTTCCTTCTCCCGCTGCTCCACAGGCGAGCAGAGGGCCTGGGGCAGCGGGGGGTCGCCAAGGGGGAGGCCGAGGTTGAGGCTCCCGCCGCGGCCCAGGGGCTCCTGACTGCCACACCGGGACACCCGGCAACCTTTTTTCTACACAAGTACAGTTAGTGGGGTAAACTGTTGAAGCAGCTTGCTTTTGAAAAACCTTTTTATTTCCACGTGAAGTTTCACACATAGCACAGAGGGGTCCGGGGTACCCTGCACTGGGTTTCCTGCAATGTTTGCATCTTCCGTGATGCTAGGACGCTGTGACCAGGAGACCCTAGTCGTGCTGAGTCCTTTATCACAGGTGAGGCTCCCCTGTGCCCGCCTTGCACTCGGGGGCAGCACGGTCGGTGGGTCCCTTCGCCACAAGGGCCTCCCTCCTGCTCCCTTGAGGGCCACACGCCCCCACCATCTCTAACCCAGACGGCCGCTAGTGAAGCAATTGAGTTGAAAGACGGCAGACCCTCGATTTTCCACAGAATGTGGGGATTCCCAATAAACACGAGGCGCTGTGATGCCGCCCGGCCTGTTGACTGCAGTTCCTGACCAACACGTGTGGGAGCAACACCGACTGTTCCCAGGGCCGCGTCCATCCAGGGGCTGCAGCTGGCTGGGCCCTGAGGGGACCAGAGCCCACGGGCTGTGCTGACCCCGCTCTGGACCACCCAGGGATCTGCCCCATGCTCCGTCTAGCTCTTTCCCAGGGTCTCAGGGGAGCCCGAGGTGACCCAGTGGGGCTGGCACCCTGGGGGCGGGCCCAGAACATGCCCTTTGAACCAGGTCTCGGGGGCGGGGGGCTCCTGCGCCCTCAGGTTTGACAGCCTGTGACTCGCCCTCCTGCACATGCGTCCTCCAGATGCCACCGTTTCCCTGGTAACTCACTGCAGGGAGGGGTGCGTGAGGACATCGCCGGAACTGCCAGCAGAGCTGTGTGTGGGAGGAGACCCCAGGGACGACCCCTAGAAGGGAAGGGGCAGGAGGGGAGGAAGATCTTTCTGGAGCGGGTTCAGACAAGCCTAGGTGCTGAGCAGTAGGTGCACGTGCTGGGGAGCCCTCCTGAGGCCCAGAAATGTCAGAGCTGAGACGGCAGGAAGCAGTGGGCTCTCCACGGAGGGAGTGGGCAG
>NW_020184978.1:0-2413 GCF_003031525.2 Neophocaena asiaeorientalis asiaeorientalis | reverse complement strand
AAAAAAAAACAAAAAGGGGAAACAGTGAGTCTGCATTAGAAGAGCAGGGAATTTTTACTCTCCACAAAGCAGGAACTAGTTTTCCAGCACTGATCATAACACATCTATAACTACCTTTCTAAATAGCTCAACTGTAGGTATGTTTATGAATTAAATTGATTATATAGAGAACATGGAGAAGTTAAATGGCCATATTTATTTTCTTACATGGTGGGAAATCATGTTATTTTATCTGGCTGTTATAGTGAATAGGTCAAAGAAATTAAGTCATAAGGACTGGAAAATTTCCTGGCAAGGAAAGGACTCAGCATGAGTGAGAAATACACTCAATTAAGTTTTTCTGATTCATTTCTTCCTTCCCTCCTTTTTTCCTTCTTTTCTTCCTTTCTTCCTTCCTCCCTCCCTCCCTCCCTTTCTATCACATTGTACTGGTCCTCAGTAATATGCAATTGAAAGCAAATACAGAATCTGTTAAATTCAATCAAAATATGGGTGCCTGATACATGTTAAAATCAGATAATCTCTGTAAAATAGTCAATCATTTCTACTGCTTTTGCTTCTTGTCATACTCCCCTGGAGATATGTAAATTATTGATTCCATCTGGTTTATTGCTGCTTGAGTGTTTAGAAGGCAGATGTAAATAAAACTAAGTAACTTTCCAGAAAAGCTGCACAGTAAGGTTATAAACCTGAAGTGTAATTCTCCTCTTCTAGATGCCACCTCAGACGTAGAAGTTTATAAAGGGAAACACACTACAGTACCTTTTGGGGCCTGCTAAAGCGAACAGCTCAGGGGAAAATTACCAAACTACAGGTGTAATCAACTATTCTAAAATAGTCTTTCTGAATGGTAAAGTTGAGTGTGTTATAATTTTTTCTGGATTTCTCTCTCTCTCTTTTTATCTTTTATGGGGCAAGGGAAGATGGAGATAAGTATGATAACATTGCTTCCATATAAAGTGCTTTTCCTTAGTCTAAGGTAGGACTGATTGTGAGGTGTTTTCCTTCTTCCTCTACTCTTCTCATTTTTTTCCTCTACCTACTATTCTTGCTCCCCTCATCTTCTGAAATGACGTTTATCTGCCTAAATACATCATCTCCAAACTAAATGAAAAATGATGAAGAGGAAAAATCTTTTTTTAAGCACTTGGAAGTTTACATCTGTAAATTAGTCCACAAAAGACTTATGGGCAAGACTCAAATCCTACACACCTCGCAAGGTATGTGGCATCTCTCTGCTCTAATTAGATAATATACCATTTATGAATTAATTGTTTATTCATTGTTTATTGAATTAATATATTATAAATATAATTTATAACCTATTAGAAGTTGAAAACAATATTGAAATGTGGAAATAATCATCTCCTTTAGTACATTTAAGGCATATCCATAGTTTCTGCATGGCCGAGCCACCCAAAAACCAGGTTTATGCTGAGTAATGGTCCAGGCATGATAAGTTCTGAGTATGGCTATCAGTGAGCATAAACTAGATATTGTACTCCGTAAAATAACAAAAATTATCAGAGGTACCATGATAATCTAGAGAAAAAAAGCAAACCCTTACACTTATGTTAAAGCTTCTAAGATTTCCCAGTTAGTTATTAGTAGCAATTTCCCAGGACTTTATTAAGGGATATTGAATTCCTATTCTCAGTCGTCTCCACATGTTCTGTCAGCAAACCATCTTGGTGTCTCCTTGAACTATGGAATCATCTTGATTTACTGACCTCTTAGGAAAAAAATCCCAACACAGCCAAGGTGAGAAACAGCAAATGCATGTTTAGACTCATTTTGGTGCAGTTAAAAAGCCTGAGATTTAAAACCAAATGGATACAGGTTCCACTCCCAGTCTCTGTCAGTTACCACCAATGTGGTCCTAAGAAAGTCTATAAACTCCTATGGGTCTGTTTTCTCATCAGAAAAATGAGATTGTTGTATGGGATTGCTTTGATTATTAAATAAGATAATGTACGCATAGCACCTGTACAGTAGATCCTCAATTAATGATAGCTGTCTCCTTCCATTCCATTTACATTTTCAACTTCCAGGTAAAAAGATTCTTGGTCTTTAAAGATATGTGAAATCTTTCTCTTCTCTGAAAGCATTTGGCAGATAGGAGGCACTCAGTAAATGTGAGCTCCCTGTCAGCTCTTTATGTGCCTTACCAAGCCGTAGGCATCCACTGAAGCATAGCCCCTCTCATATATTACCTGACTTCATCCACACAGCAGCTGTGAAGCAGACCAGTTCTGACTTCCTCATTCGTCACTCCAGAAGCAGTGAGTCAGGCTGAAATAAACAGGGGAGTGCCTAAGTGTCTGCAAATGTGGTTTAAACAACACCCATTTCTGGGGTAGATGAACATCAAAGTACTAATGCAGATATATATATGTATATGTATATATATATA
>NW_020184977.1:0-2195 GCF_003031525.2 Neophocaena asiaeorientalis asiaeorientalis | reverse complement strand
CACACACACACACACACACACACACACACACACCAGAACACCAGGTTAAGGCCCTGCTGCCACCTACTGGCATGATACCCTCAGCTCCTATTCTGAGAGGGTGAATTCCTTCTATTCCCCTTACACAGCAGGCCTCTGTTATACCTCTGTGCCTCTGCATATGCGATTCCCCTCTCTCTGCATGCCCTCCCCTTCATCCTATCGGCCCAGGTGGAGGTAAAGTCTATTCAGTTTTCCTATGCCAACTTAAAAGCCAACTCATTCAGGAAGGCTCTCGTGAAACCCTCCTCAGTGGTATCCATACGTAACCCATTACATATTTATACACAGCCCTTAGAACCTTTTATGACTGCTCTGGCTCTATGTATCGAGTTACCTCAGGATGGGACATTTCCAAAGGGAGATTAGGGGCTGTGTCTAACTCATTCCTGACTTCCCAGAGTCACTGAGGGCAGGACTGGGCTAGAGCAGTTTCCAGCTTGATGGAGGTGAGTCCACATATGAATGAATGAATGAATAAGTAAGTGCATGAGGAGAGGTGTAACCAAAGCACTATACTAGCCCAGAGCAGAGAGAGGAATTGTAAGTGGGGTGGGGCCGTCATGGAGGTGGCACTGAAGCAAGGTTTTCAGGGATGAGGAGGACACTCACCAGTGGAAAAAGGAGGGAGAAGACATTCCCAGGGCGGCAGACAGTATGAGCACATACTCAGGCACAGATGACTGGCAGGTTCAGGTGCTTTGGGACATTGGTGTGTGGTGTGGCGTGGTGTGGGGCAGCTGGAGGATGGTTTGTGTGCTGGAGGCAGTGAGAGGTGTGGTGGGAGAAGCAGGCTGGGACCAGACCTCTCAGGCTGCCATGCAATTGTTGTTGTGAAGCCAAGGGTCCCGGATCAGCCTCTACCCCTCTGGCAGAGCGTGGGACCTCTGCACATTCTTCGTGAGTGTGTGAGCTCAGAATTTAAGGGCTCCCTGTTTAGGCAAATGGCTCAAGTGAGGCAAAAAGAATTTTTAAAACTTAGAGACATCCAGAAAGCCCAAGAGAACATGAGAGTATCAGAGCTGCAGAAAGTGTGAGAGACTAATCACTTGCCTTTCCGAAAGGTCTGGTTAAGAGTGGGCTATGACTTGCTTCAGTTGGGAATGTATTCACCTGGATCTTGATTCAGTTTATACAGTTCCAGGTGTCCAGCCCTTTGGGGGACACATGTGCCTCACCAGGTGTGAAGTCATGTGTCGCTACACACCGTCCTATCCGTGTTCACTAGTCCTCACTGATCCCTAGGGAGAAACAAACGTGCACCTTGTGGAGGCCAGCGCCTTGTTTCCCAGGTCTGTCTGACTCCAGAGCCCACGCTCTTTCCATTCTCCCGGCCCTCTCACCTGCACGTCTCCAACGATGTCCTCCATGACTACATCATACTGGACCACGAAGTCGGCCCTGATGCCTGAACTGGAGAAGGCAGACTGGTCTTGCAGTGTCGTGCCGAAGGTAATTCGGACACTGGTCTCTCCCCTCTCAATCCTGGTGGATGGGGGCGAGTCAGCCTCACCTGCATGGGTGGGGAGGGGTTAGGTGGGATGGAGAGCTCACCAGGCAGAAAGCCAGGTAAAGGGACATCAAAAGAGGCAATATCTGGGGAGGGTGAGAAGTAAGCCCTGCACCACCTGCTGTTCCTTTTGCCTGCAACGCCCCTCCACCTGCCCAAATGCTACATTCCTCTCCCAATCCTACAACCAGCTCCCCCTACTCTGCCTCTTCCACGGGCCCAGCCGGACAGACCCAGCCCCCACTCAGCTCCCAGGCTCTGGCAGCCTGGCCCTCACTCACAACTTCATCCGGGCTCATTTGCCATCCATCCCGGGAGCCCAGTCTCTGGAGGAGTGTCATGTCCCCAGGAGCCTGGATCTCCTCCCGGAGAGACCGTGTCGTGTGTGTTGTGGAGAGAGACAGATACACAGTCAGGGCCTCGGTCTCCTCCCATGCCCCTTACTGCTGTGGGAAACTGCAGCCCAGCAACGTTCTCTTCTAGATAGAATTTCATGTGTTTTCTTCCCCCTCTGGCTTCTTGACTCTCAGAATCACGTGTGTGAATAAGACTTTTAGCGCCTCATGAAATCACAGATGAACTTCTGGTCCCGGATGTTTGCTGAGCTGGCCACAAGATCAACTCCTCTGGAATTTCAGCCCAAGAC
>NW_020184976.1:0-2340 GCF_003031525.2 Neophocaena asiaeorientalis asiaeorientalis | reverse complement strand
TCTCTCTCTCTCTCTCTCTCTCTCTCTCTCTCTCTCGGCTTTCCCCGGGCAGCCGTGGCTCCCTACTGGACGTCGCCAGAAAAGATGGAAAAGAAACTGCACGCAGTGCCAGCTGCCAAGACAGTGAAGTTCAAATGCCCTTCCAGTGGGACCCCTAACCCCACGCTCCGCTGGCTGAAAAATGGCAAAGAATTCAAGCCTGACCACAGGATCGGAGGCTACAAGGTACCTGTGTTTATATGAAAGTTAGAAGCAGGGGAACAGGAGCCGCTGCTTAGAAAATCCCTCTTTATATGCTTTAATTGTGTTAAATAACGCTTTCTATCTATAAAATTAAAAATTTTTCAAATACAAAAAAGTGTATATAAAGTTAAAACTTTTCAGTCTTTTTTTCTGTGTATACATACGGTTTTTACTTGGATGATCATGTCTGTATAATTTCTTGTCAGTTGTTAACATTATGAGTCTTTTGTCATGTGTTTGAAAGATAATTTTTCATGGCTTTATAATATCCCGGTTTTAAAATGTTCCATAATTTAATGAACTATTTTGCAATGCTAGTTATTTTCCAGTTTTTCACTGCTGTAAATAATGTTGCGGTGAATATCTTTGTGCTTAAGTCTATGTCAGCATTTTAAAATATCCTTTAGGACAGATTGAGGGAAGTTACTAGATCAAAGTGTAAGCATTTTTTAAGCCCTTGATGCATGCTACCCAATTACTTGTTTTTCCTGATAATTAGGTAATTTTATCCATTCATTCATCTATTCATTTATTACATGAACATTTCTTGAACACGTCTTTCCAGAAAATGTACTAGGCAACAGAGTTCAAAGTACAATGGGAAGACATAAAATTTTACTGTGATATTTGCTCTAATGGAGGATGATGTAATCAGTTGGGGTGCGATTTTATTTTTTATTTTATTGTGGTAACAGTTACTTTCTTAAAGAGAAAATGAATTTTCCCTCCCATAGCAGAGTATGAGAATGACAGGTTCACTCTACCTTTGCCAACAAATTTGATAGATGAGGGTATCGCATTGTTCTCTGTGGGCTCTTTTGCTTAGTAACGAACGTAGGATTTTCATGTGTTCATAAGCGATTTCCATTTCCTGTTGTGGGAATTGTTTATTCGTGTCCTTTGCCCATTTACAATTCCAGGAAGAACATCTTCATCTAATCCCTCCTTTAGAGTCTCTGATCATCCTTATCGTTCCTGTTTCTCTTCCATTTCACTTCACTGCTCTTTTCTCATTATTCTTGTATAAGAAAAGCAAAGGAGATCAGAAAAAATATGGAAACTGTTTAAATTAATTCACCCAACACTTGCTGTATGCAAGGCTCTGTGTCTCATGAGGCAGTATCCTGCCCATACAGAATTCTGTCTAATAAGATGGCAGATATCCGTGGGCACTGCACCTGCAAGGTACAGAGGGACGGAGAGAACAGGTTTGGCCGGAGATGGGGCTGGAGGAGATGGACTTTGAAATGAGATGTCAAGGGCAGGCAGGGCTGGACTCATAGCGGGGAGCTGTTCTGGCACAAGAACAGGGTGGACAGGGGTGCAGGGTTGGGGAAGTTCCCAGTATATTTGGGAGAGTGCAAAAGGCACATTTGTACAGATCACGATGGCCTTGGCCTTTGTGGAGAGACTTTCTGGGTCCTCACACCCATCTGCCTGATGCCTTCTTGCAGAGTATAAATAGGCTGGGGTCACTGTGCAGCCGGGCTGCGTCCTCCGTGCTCTGATTGGAGGGTAAGCGCCTCGGGGCACCAGCACCGCCTCTTCCTCCAGACCCGCAGTAGAACCCTTTGGCATGTTTCCGCTCAGGTCCGTTATGCCACCTGGAGCATCATAATGGACTCCGTGGTGCCTTCTGATAAGGGCAACTACACCTGTGTCGTGGAGAACGAGTATGGCAGCATCAACCACACCTACCAGCTTGATGTCGTGGGTAAGAAGGGACAGGAGTAGGAGCTTAGAGGAAAGAGCAGGGACGCTGAGAAAACAGCCTGGAGCCAGGTTTACTTAGGGTTGGAGTCCGGATGGTGTGGCATTTATTAGCTCTGTCACCTGCCTCTTTCCTTACCTGTAAATAGAGGTGGGAGGATGAGCCATACCACAGACTCATTGTAAAGTGACAGGTGCTGTTGGTAGTCCCTCCTGCAGCAGGTGACTGGAGTAGTGGTGGTAAATTTAGCTTAATAGTACCTATCACTCCCTGGATGCCAGCGGCCTGCTGGGTGCAGTAACTACACCATGGGCAATTCTCCTGGCACCCCTGCAAGAGAGGCACTGTTGGGCTTCCCTGGTGGCGCAGCAGTTGAGAGTCCGCCT
>NW_020184975.1:0-2409 GCF_003031525.2 Neophocaena asiaeorientalis asiaeorientalis | reverse complement strand
CGCGTGCAGTTGGGGGCCGCGCAGAAGTTCGGCATCGTCGTCTGCCCGCCGGCCGGCCCAGCCCTCCCCTCCCCGCCTCCTCAGGGCAGCCCGCCTGTCGGGGCGGGGCCGGGGAGGGGAGCCAGGCCGGCGCGCCGGGGGGAGGGGCCCCAGATTTTTGTTTAAAAGTACTGATATAAATATCCCAGACTATCAATTTGCGGTCACACAATGATGATTTCCTTAGAGAAAATGCTTCTAATTGGACTTTCTGGGTCAAATATTATTGGCATTTTAGGGGCTTTTTATATATATTATCTAATTACCCTCCAGAAAGAGAATTGGACTTCAGTTTCAGACTCGCAAGCAGTGTGAGCAGCTGTCTGGTCACTGAACCTTTGCCAACACTAGATATTGACCATTGGTACCTTTTCATATCTTTATTGAAGTCATATTAATTAGCTACACTAGAGGATTATAAAATAATAATAGTTACACACTGGCCCCTTCCTAATGCCAGATCCTAAGCTGAACACTTTATACACAAATATTTCCCTTAAAAGTCCCATCCATCCTGGGAGATGGTGTTATTAACATCCCCATCCTTTAGATGAGGATATGAAGACAAGAATGGTTAAGTAACTTGCCTAAACTCTCATAGCTAGTAAGTGGCAAATTTGAAACTAGGATTGTGTGATTTCAAAGTCTGAGTTTTTACTGACAAAACCATCCTGCTTCAATAGCATACGTTTTTAGATGCTACATAATCTGTCTTAAGTTGATCCCCCAGAAAGGGATTCAGACTTTGAGATCTGTGTGCAGGAGAATTATTGGGGAGTGCTCTTGGGAACAGTCCCTGGGTTCAGGGCAGGGGCAGAGAAGCAAGATGGACAGAGGGAGAAGTTAAATAGCAAAGCAGTTGTGACAAAGCCCTCAGCGAGTTCTGGAGCCAGGGTTGGGGTGGGAGGTGCTTCAGAGCATCCTGCATTGGGGCCAGAAAGCCAGACCTTCACAACCCTGTCATTGAATGTGGGCCTGGCCAGATAGTGACTTAACCCTGGATAAGGCAGCTCCATTTGCCCAAAGGCAAGTCCCAGAGAGACTCCGCTGTGTGCTGTCAGGCAGGAATGAGTGCCTTGGTGCTGGGTGGGGGTATTAGCAGCATAGCACACATCCCCTCAGAACTCAAAAACACTTGTTCAGGAGACTGACCTGATGAGTCAAGCATAGGCCCAGAGTCCTGCCTGTCTTTAGTCCTTCTGGGAAAAGTATAGTTTTCTGAGGAATTTTTCCTCCTTTTCTGGGACTAGCTGGGGAGGGTCATCGTCGCAGCTGTATTCAGCTTCAGAATGTTGGTGATGGGGGTGGAGGAAAGAACTGAGGCTGTGGTCAGGAGTCCACTGGTCACTGTTCATTAGCTGGTGATATCACGAAGGGCCTTGTGGGAGACAATTTCTGGTGCCCTGTGCCAGTACCCCTCTTTCACTTCAGGAATCACCTCGCCCCATTTTCAGCTCATATGGTTTTATGGGGCTGGCCCTCTCCCCAGCCCCAGGAATGGACACAGGACCAAATGCCTCTGGCTACGGTGATTGGTTAAAGAATAAACAGGTGACTTCCCCAGGCTAGTGAGAGTCACACCTGGGACTTTGGCTGGAACATTTGGGAAAGAGATTCTCTTTCTACCATAGTTGCTCCAGCCTGGAGTTTCTGGTGGCTATCTTGGCCTTTACTTGGAGAGTACTCATTGGGAGAAAATGGGAGGAAAAAGACACATGGAGGTAGAGACAGAAACAAAGAGATACAGAGACAGAGAGGGACTGATTTCAGTGACATGGTTTTAGCACTTGAATTCAGACAAGCCTGTGGTTATACTTTCCTTATCACCATTCTTCAGACTTTTCAATTACCATAGCAAATAATTTCCTTTTTCTCCCTCTTAAGAAAGTGTGGCTTGGGTTATGGCCTTTGCTTTTGACAGAGTTCTCATGATAAATGAGATAGCTGAAGGTCTCAAAGCACAGTAAACAGGGCTTCTTGGCCACCAGCGGCAGTTTTGGGGGGGGAGTGGTCTAGTATCCTTGAGCATCATAGAAGGCTGTAGTGACCACCACTACAGTGTAGTGACAGCACTTACCTAGGGTCACACAGGTGCTGGAAAATCCAGTCGGAGGACATACCTCTCCCAATGCAGAGAAGGAACTAAATGTACACTGACCTTCCCTAAAATCTTTATGTGATAAATAACATGGGTATTGATGGCTGGTGAGGTGAGATGGGCTGCGTTATGTGCTGAGAGATACAAAGATGAATCAGTCATGAACTCTGGCCTCAAGGGGCTATTCTCAAAGTTTTTTTTCTTTTCTTTCTCTTTTTTAAAATAAATTTGTTCATTTATTTTTGGCTGCATTGGGTCTTCGTTGCTGCGTG
>NW_020184974.1:0-2307 GCF_003031525.2 Neophocaena asiaeorientalis asiaeorientalis | reverse complement strand
TCCTCCCTCTTGAGTCTCCCTCCCAACCTCCCTATCCCACCTGGAAATAAAAACAAAAATAAACAAATGGGAGCAAATGAAACCATAAACAACATGAAAAGATGTATTTGTTCTTCAGAATATATGGAGAAGCTGGAAAACAGTGCTAATGAGGCCAAGAGCACTGCATCCAACCCTGTGTGAGTTTATTAGTTTTGCACAAAGAATGATGCAGCTTAATCACTATCTGAACTCCTAACCTCAATCCATCAGCCTGTAAATATCTGTCACTGCTCAGGAAGGAGACTAGGGTCTTGAAATGAGGCTCCATCACCCAACCATCTCCACTATAAGAAAACTAGCTCACCCTCTTGGACAGCATTGTGTCACGTATAACAAGCTAGTTAAAGTTAACACAGCCAAGTAAAAATTTAATTTTTAACGGTGACACAATATAAAAAGTTAACTTGTCTTCTCTGGGAAAATTGGTTTACGCTTTCAAACATCCTGTGCTTATCTTTTGAATGGCCCATTGGAAATGGACCTTATCTTTTGAATGGCCCATTGGAAAAGCCTCCCTCTGGGACTCTGAGGCTTGCATCACCCTTTCCAACCTTTCTGCCACTTGGCTTGCAAAACATCTACCAAAAATTCAAAACAAACCACTATATTTTCCTGAATTAATTATTTCCATGGCCCTTGACCCCTTCAAGATCGCATCCATACTATTTATCACAACAAATTTGTGAAGATTTTCTTTTTTGTTTCCTCCCCTATGACTTCTCCATTTGCCCCCAACATTTCACCAAAAATCTGCAGTTTTACAGGATTTAGCAATGTCATCACTCTTGCCTTACCTAATGGTCATTTCAGGCAACTTTTACTTGACCTACTGATGACACTAGGCACAAGTGACCCACACCACCTTCTTTTAAACATTTTCTTCAGCTGACTTCAGGGCACTCCTGGATCTTATCCTTCCTCTCCGAGCATGTACGGAACCCTGTCAAAATGTAGGTCACATTGTCCCATTCCTCAGCTCAGTATCCTTCAGTGGCCTCCCACTCCATCATTGTGAAAGCCAAATCATCATTATGCCCTGTAAGTCCCCCTGGGCTGTGGGGCATCATCGCCTCTCTGACCAAATCTACACTCTTCTCTCTTACCACACTGTCCAGAAATACTCCTGCCTCCTATGTCTTTGCATTGGTTGTCCTTCACACCTGGAATTCCCCCATCCCCCCACCACATTCAGTCCTATCCACTTAGCTCATTTCTCTCTTCTTTATGATCGTATATAAATGTCATTTTCCCTGACTGCCCTCTGATATTTTCTATTCCTCTCACTTGCTTTATTTTTCTCTTAGTGCTTACTTTTTGTTTATCATGCTATATTTTTTTCTTTTTTAAGGTCTGTCTTTACTACTAGAATATAAGGCCCATAAGGGTAATGATTTGTCTTCACAGCTTTACTGCCAGAGTCTAGAATATAACCGACTCTTTAGAAATGTGCATTGGGTATATTTATAAGGCAATGACTAAAAGGCTCCAGTCATCGGAGATCAGTTTGTTTCTTTTGCCATGCCTGAGACTGAATATGCTAACCTGTTACCAGAAACCCTAAGGAAGGCCAGCTTTTCCTGCTTGCTGGATTGCTTTACAAATATCTAGTCATCATTAACACCTTCCTGAAGCATTTCTGTTATTCCTTTGCCTTCCTCAGAACCTAAGCAGATTTCTATCACTCAGTACAAAATGTTATTGCAGGTATTTGTTAACCGGTTTGTCTCCTCCCAGAGTCTTAAGCTCTCTGAAGATGTTTAGAAAGTAGATAACAAACGCTAGCCAGAAGCAGAGACATTTTACCCTGTAGCTAATTTCTGCTCAAAGAGATAATATATATGCTAAAAAGTACGAATGCCTGAGTGTTTAGAGCATTTGGAATATATAAACAAATTAGGAGGAAAAACTGTGAAGGCAAAAAACAGAATAATTTAACATGAATGTGCACTTCTTGGGAAACAGAGTTATTCACTCATTCAAATATTAATTCACCAAACATTTATTGATGGCCTATCCTGGGCTGGACCCTATTGTCAGGATGTTGACATGTGAAGGAGAATAAACCCCAGCCACCAATCTTTGTGGCACTCACACTATGATCAGAAAGACAGCCTTGTAAGAAGTATGTCCAGGCCAATCCCCATACCTCGACTCCATCTGAAATCATTGCCATAAAACTATTCTCCATTCCTAAGAAGAGCAGTTAAATAATGGAATCTTTTTCTTGGGCTTCCCTGGTGGCGCAGTGTTTGAGAGTCCACCTGC
>NW_020184973.1:0-2386 GCF_003031525.2 Neophocaena asiaeorientalis asiaeorientalis | reverse complement strand
CACCCTGAACTCCTTTCAGGGTGTGTTGAAGGTCAGTGACTTTAGTGGCTAGCGACCTCATCCTTGTAGAGGCAGATGGCAAGTGCTGATTTGTAGTTGGCAACACCAATGCGCATGCTTCTGTAAAAAAATTCTTTGGTATGTGGAAAATGATGTTAACTAAGACGGAATTTACTAATGGTAGGCTGCAGGATTCTATTGATGTATTTGGCCCTGTCCTATTAACATTTTTTTTTTAGTGACTTTGATGAATTAATCTTTCAAAGGTCTCTTCTGCCTGTAGGATGAGGTTTAGGACAGATTCAATTTATTTTTCATGATTCCAGAAGGCCTAACTTGGATAGAAGTTTTAAGAAGACAGATTTGCGTTCAATAAAAGAAAAAATTTTCTGATATTTAGAGTCAACTAGAAAAGAAACAGGGCTGCTTAGTATGTAACTAGGCCCTTCTTTACTAAACAGTGAGCTCTAGGCGGATGGGGGCCATCTGATTCCCTAAAGTCCAACCAACCCCTCACACAGTGCTGTCATATGTGGACACTTAATAAACATTTATTTAATGTTGAAAGCATTTATGCTATTTTACCACCAGATAAAGTTGTAGAAGCAGAGATGCCTGTTCTTAGTGAAAAGTTTACCTCCTAAAATCCATTCTATTTCTGAAATACTCGGCATCCAACAGGAGACCCTAAAAGCCAGCAA
Organism: Neophocaena asiaeorientalis asiaeorientalis; assembly: GCF_003031525.2. Taxonomy (NCBI): domain Eukaryota; kingdom Metazoa; phylum Chordata; class Mammalia; order Artiodactyla; family Phocoenidae; genus Neophocaena; species Neophocaena asiaeorientalis. The sequence goes on along the minus strand of NW_020184973.1, from coordinate 1,685 downwards.
CTGATAGCATGGGGAAAAAACTGAATCCAATATCTAAGAGTCTCCTTTTTGACATCTGTTTAGAGCTGTTATCATTAGTGATACCAAGTTAGATAGATAACTACTTGGATATGTTGTTTATTTCAATAGTCAGAAGATTAATGACCTAATTTGCTTTAGTAGTGAGTGTTTCCTGTGTCTCCATCTTTTCTGCCTTGTAATCACAGGGCATTGTTCTCTACATAAACTTGATTACAGAGGGAGTTGTTTTTCCCCTGTTGATATCCTCTTAATTTAGCAGAATCATTTCATTTCGATCATCCTTCTGCCAAAATAATGAAAAAAAATCAAATTACCTAATCAGATACAAAACAATCACAGATTCTTGTATTTAATAATTTTTATCATTTTATAAGTTAACAACTTCCTTGCATGCATATTTGCCTTTTTTCTTAATATACATAATTTGCCTACATAGTCATCATTACTTTTCTTAGTTACATGCTTAGAGTGGCCTAGGAATTAAATGGAATTTGGAGATGGCAAAACTTCAGTTCTTTATAAGCCATCTGAGTGTAAAGCTCAAAGTTATAACAATTTGTAAAATTCCTGAAAGAGACATGTCTTTTAGTACTTGTCCTTATGTTGCTAAATAGTCTGTCTGGTTTCACTGACTTACAACCAGCCATTTCAAAATTGAATATGGAATTATTAAGTCTTGAAAACATTTCCCTGGACCTATTGAAATAGGGTTGATCTACATCTGAATGCTCATAGCACTTCATCTTGATGTCTCATATCATTTATCCCTTTTCACACAGTACTTATAGTGGGCTAAAAAGGGCTAAATGTCTCCAGGGCACTATCCATGATTGATTCCTCTGGATTTCTTGAAAACCATTACCCAGAGCTCAATAAATATTTGTGAAATAGATTGAATTAAGTATATATTTGAATCCATATTTTGTGGTGATAAAATCACATTGTGTAAATGTAGCAGAGAGAAAATAATATTTTATTAACTAACATCAGGATTCCTGTTGTAAAGGGAACGACCTGGTCTAGAAAAATACCTTCATAAACTGCTTTGTCAGGTGGAAGGTGATGCCCTCAAGGAAAGCATGAATAAGAAATGAATAGGGATATCTGGGTGTCAGTGTGCAAAAAAAGAGGAAGGGAAGGAGGCAGATAAAGGTGTCTGTGTTGAGGGGAGAGCCTGCCAAACCATGTGGCAGGAGGCTGCAGGCTCTAAAGGAAGTGGGACATTCCAGCTTTGGGGTGTTTAATAATGCCCAGGACTACATGTGACAGTTGAAAGTATTTGTATTATTCTATGTAAACCCCCTTAGTACACAACTCCAGGGGACATCGTTCACTTAGTACAGTAATATATTGAACATACCAGTGTGAGCCCAAACCTCATTCAAGGCTATGACAGAAATCGACCTTGAGTGAGTAGTTTGGAGAAGGAGTAATCAAGGAAATCAGGCTGAGTCCCACATTTGGTTTGGTATAGAGCATAAAAACGAGAATAGCTACTGGAACTGAGACATAAAAATCAGAGATTTGGAGCTGTCAGTGAGACTTAGCAGAAGTCATTGGACTCTACATAGCATTTAGGGTAAAGGATAGTCTTCTTGATTTTATTTAAAAATCAGAGGGCAAACAGCAGAAGCAAGAAGAACTACAATCCTACAGCCTGTGGA
>NW_020184972.1:0-2393 GCF_003031525.2 Neophocaena asiaeorientalis asiaeorientalis | reverse complement strand
TTTGATAAGCACCAATTCAACCACAAGTATCCCTTGGGAAGGCGACGGATATTATTATCCCCAGGGGAAAAGCAAACAATGACGCCGTCAGTTCCGGCCAGAAGCAGAAGAGGGCCAGGATCGGTTCACCTGGAGCTGCCCACCGCACAGTGCCCACTGACTGAGTGACCTCAAAGGTCAGCTTGTACATTCGCTTCCCTCTGTGCAAGAGCTAATCACTCACGCAGGTGCCCTCCCCTTACTGAAACCTCAAACCCTCCTTGGCTACCCTGTCACGAACCCTGACTTGAGTAAAGAAGTGTGGGTTTGGAGGACCTAAGGGAACTTTTGGATGAGGTATGTGTCTTTTTCATGTTCAAGTTGAGGGCATTTTGTGCTGGTCACTTTGGGAAAGGTCAGTCATTCTGCCAACATAGTCCTGGAGGGGTCATTTCCTTCTAGAGCAACCTCGGGGAGCACCCTCAGCTGTACCTCTGATCAGTTTTCCTCCTGGATGTTGAAATTCCTGACAGGGAGCTGGTCTGTGCTTTTCATTCTCGCTTGAGACATTGCACAGGCACTATCGGTCCTCAGTACCAAGGATCCTCTCATAATAAAGAGAAAGAAAACCTTACGTGACTGTAAACTGGTATAGCCATTTTGGAGGGCAGCCTGACAATGGGCATCAACAACCTCAAAAGTATTTACACCTTTTGATCTTGAAATTTTTACTTCCAGGGTCCTACGTTTGGCCAATATTCAGAGATACAGTCTAAAGTCTACGAAAAGAGATGTCCATTACAGTGTTTTTTTATCCTGGAGAAAAACTGTAGACCTTCGAAGCGGCCCTCAGTAGTAATTTTTAAATATATATGGCATGTTCTTACAGTGAACACAGCCATTAATAAACCACGTTGTAGGAGAATGGGGGTAATGTAGCTAAATTACCACATAACATGAAGAAAGATGGGAAACAAAATTGAATATCCAGAATGACCTAGGTTTGTAAAAAAAAAGGGACACGTGTTTATGGAAATATGCAGAGGTAGAGAAAAACACTACAAGGAAATACATCACAATATTAACAGCGGCTTCAGCTTGGCTGGGGAGGAATTAGGAAAAGAATATCCTTAGTTAATTAATTAATAACATGAAAATGAGAGAAAAGCAAGGTACTAATAGTCCAGTGGACATGATGGAGGTCCTGAGGCCATGTGTACTCTCCACTCCGCTGCTTAGAACAGGGTTACCCTGATCCCATAGAACCTCTGCGGGGGGAGTGGGGAGGCCCTCCTTTCACACTCAGATGTGGAGACTGAAAGCTCGCCCAGGCCTGTGGAGAAGGAGGTAGCTGCTCTTGCATGTGAACTGAGGGGCAGTGGGCCGTGAGCATCCTCCCGGCTGACTGAGAAAATGCAGGAGTTCCAAGCTGACTAGCAGAGAGGGCTAAGAAAATAGGCCAGGGCAGCCGGTATCCGGCTGAGACAGTCTTCTGTTTCCTGGAGTTCACACAGGCGAAGAGGAAGCCTTCATCGACCGCAGAGCACAGTGAAGCAAACTCTGTGCAGAGCGCAAGGAGGGGCCCCAGGGGCCCCAGAGAACCCCGATCTGGGGACCCGTAGCCGTGGCTACAGTGCTCTCTTATCTTCAGGAAACTGCTCACCTGAGCTCAGAACTTTGACACCACTGGTCACTGGTCGCCAGATGCTTGTCCTTAACGGCACTGAATACGTGTCCAGTGTCGTTTACAAGAAGAGAAGTCTCTGCCATTCCTTGGGGGATATGCTGAGCTGACTTGGGAGGTCTGATGAGAACGTTACACAAAGCCATGCTCTCCTCCGTGCTCTCTGATTAGTCTTTGGTGGGTACCGGACTCAGCAGGAGAAGCTGCCAACCTTCTTCTAGCCTCACAAACCAACCTGCCCATGCCAGTCCCATCGACTCCATCTTGGACAACTATCTCGCCATCGGTCAGTCATGTTCCCTTATCTCAGCCCCATGCTTCCTTGGAGGTCCCCCTGCCAAAGTGCACTGCTTTCAGCCCCAGAGATGTCCCAACTCCTCCCTAAGGCCTCGATGGAACGGCTGCGCTGGGTCTACAATCTCCTCTGTATTGTCCTGTGTTATCTGTGTGCTGATGGGGAGACTGATTGATGGAAAGTATTCACAAATATCTTAAAATACAAAGTGCAAGTTCTTCTTTCTCCTTGCTTGGAAACAGCACACAGGCAATGCAACTTGTACTCTGTGCAACCCTACTCAGGAGCCACGTGAAACATGAAGCTTCTGGGGTAGGGGTGGGGTTCCAGCAAGCATGTGAGAGATAGTCGTGGTTTGAGGGCAACAGTCAGGTAGATCTTGCAGCCGGAAACGTTCACACCAGACACCCTTTCTGGCTTCTGTCTAACTCTAGT
>NW_020184971.1:0-2384 GCF_003031525.2 Neophocaena asiaeorientalis asiaeorientalis | reverse complement strand
TTTTTTTTTTTTCTTGTTTCTGTTTTTTACCTCGAACTGCAAAAATGATCTTTATGTCTGCCTCTCCTTCATTGATCCTGGAGAATTTTAATGGAGTCACCTTCGCCCAGACTGTCAGAGCTCTCTCAATGGCAGAATCAACAGCATCTCTTGGCAAATCCAGTGTATAATTCACAATCCTGTATGAAAAAAAATTGAAGATACTATTTCTCCTGTGACAGTGATTTATAAATCTCAGTATTATGTCAAAATCTCTTTGGACCCATTACCTGTAAGTGAGGTGAGTTTTCCTCCACTTGGGCATGCCAGGAAAGGTGCTGAAGTGACCAACGTCAGGAATCCCACATCTGGGCTTGCGTATCACCTCCAGAGTGTCAGAGTCCAGCTTCCCCGTCACCTCCAACCCCAGGAACCTCTGCATTTCTTGTATTTTTTTAACAACAGGAACACTGTCCTTTCTTCTAACAAACGGTTTCACATCCTTTTCAAGGTTGTAGTAGTTTTCGAGGTATCGCTAGCAGAAACATAAGTATAGTTTTTAGGTCATTCTTATGATTTTTAGTGGTTTATGGTAAACTTGTACAGTTGCTCACTTAATTTATTTGAAATATTCCTCTAGTTTATTGAAATCAAAGTAAGTGTCATATTTGTTTAATTCTTCAATTGCAGACTCTTCCTCACTTTTGTTTTATCTTTGTAACAGAATATCTCTGCAGCTTATTTTACTACCAAAGCAATGAAAATTGCAATGAACTGGAAAACCAAGATAATTATCCGGGGAACTTAATGGAGAAAAACAAAACAAACTTCCTTGTGCCTAATTGTATATTTCAGCTACATTTATTCAATTTTCCACTTTATGCTTCTCACAAGGACCTGGCTTAAGAAAAAAAACTTAGACAAATCTCTATGTCTAAACATGACACCAGCAATAAAAATATCCATCTAACTTTATATTGGATTAAAATACCTACAGAAGTCCCAAAGCAAGATATATTTCATACACTCTCCACTTGTTAATCATGTGTCTTAAGCAGTGCTGTCAAAGCAGTGCTGCTTTGATCTTAGGAAATTACCTAATATCTCTGGCTTTTGTTTCTCTGGCATAAAAAAGAGGAGTCCAAATAGATGATACTGAGACCCTCACCACATACAACACTCTATAACTCTCTGCCTTTGAACTTCCTATACATTAAGTTCAAACAATTCTGTGAGTTTTATAAATAGAAAGCAGAGAGGGTTTCCACTTGGCCCTGTCAGGGAGCGTGAGGGCTGGGTCCCTTAATTACCTGAACAAGGTTCATGCTGTCATCCTCGTCCTTTGCAGCTCTGTCCAATGGATAGGCTGAGCAAACTGCCACAGATAGCAATAGCAGAACTGGAAGATTCCTCATTTCCATTGACTTTTCACAGCTCTCTGTTGTCTTAATGCCTTGCTCTCTGTGTATCTTCTTCTAGATTAACGGTCTGGAGTCCGACTTTTATAGGGTGACAATGTTTGTTTAGATCACCCACACACAGCTTGACTCATGATTGCTTTCCTATGAATGGCAGCAGGCCCATTTCCAAAAATTCCAAATTCAAAATAGGATGATACAACCCACTTTACTAATTTCTCTCAACCTTTCCAATTTTGCAAGTCTAAAGAGTGATTAATCTCCAGGAAATTCTTCCTGTCTTGGTAAGAAGAAAGCTGGGGCATTTTTTTTATTCTGGAAAAAAAAAAGTGACTGGAATTTACTAGGTAGTTTATGTTTGTGGATTTGAGAAGTAGGCTGACATGGTAAAAAAGTCAGAATTCTTTTAAATGTAATTTTATTTTAAGAAGAACATACTTAAAATCAAATGTAATAAGATATAAGTAAATGCAAATCTGTACATAAATAGCTACAGTCTATACTATTAAATTCTGTAAAAACAGAAGAAATACTATCTAGAATAAAATTGAAAGGGAAATTCACTTTTTGAGCCTTGACTTGAAATACCTACTGTCACATTCTGCTTGGACTTGTTAGTCCTTGAGGAGGAGATGCTCATGGGAAGGATGCTCATTCCTCAAGATTTTGAGGAAGAAGGACACATATCCATTTTCTTTTGGTTGGTCTTAATTCTGTACCCAATTTATTAATGGGTGATGGACCTGTAATAGCTACTCCACAAATACTCAAAGAATTGATATGAATTACTTTGTTCATTAGACTGAAATTCTCCTCTGTCTTATCTTCTACTCTTTTCTTATTCTCTTCCAATCTCTCTTCTTTCTCCCTAAATTCAAATTTGTAGATATTTTAAAGTTAAAAACAAGCCATCCTAAATTCTTGTCCCTTGCTTATCATTCTTCTCTTCTCTTCTCCTCCTTTTTTTCCTTTTTCTTTTTTTTTTTT
>NW_020184970.1:0-2346 GCF_003031525.2 Neophocaena asiaeorientalis asiaeorientalis | reverse complement strand
TCTGAAAAACATAATCAAACTTGTCCTCTCATCATGATTAGTACAGTAACACATTATAGATTTTCCATTGATTCCTTGGTGCCAGTAGCTGAGAGATAAGGTGAAGATGCTACAGCTGTTCAGACATTTATTCTGTACAACCCATGGAACATATTGAACAGAAGCTCAAACTTCAACTGCAAAAAGTAGAAGAAAACCCAACAATATGGTATGCATCTTTTAAATTTAAATTTAATCAATTAATTATATACTGTTAGTGTATGCTAAAGATATATTATAATTAATACCAAAAATAACACATGGATGCATTAGCAATATATGGTACGTATATATCTAGGTAGGTAGGTAGAGTTATGGGATAAACAGGCTTACTAAATTTGGGAACTATCTGATTCTAACATGATATTCAAAACTAATTAGTTTTAAAGTACATCTAAACCTTCTTGTTTTCTACATTTTGTCTGTATACTTTAATTAATCTCTATTTTGCATATATTGACCAAAATCACACATTGGAAATCTACTTCATTTAAATGGATACCGCTGTTTATGCTGAGAGCACATGTATCTTTTTCTTCCTTGTTTCAACTATCAAGTATATATTTCCTGTTCTATTCTATATTTAAGGGATAGATTTACGAACATAGAGTTGGGAAGCCAACTTACTTGGTTCAAATCCTAGCTCTGCAACTTAACGTTAATTAACTTACCCAAAGACACTAATTTTGCCTCAGTTTACACCTCATCTGAAAAATGAGAATAATATGCAGACTCTTTTAGACTGCTATGAAAAACTATTAATTAAATACATATGATATTGCTTCGACTATATTAGCACTTACTAATTAGGCCTGGGTTTTAGATGCAGCATCTCCCTAACAGCCCACAAACATATCTATGAAGTTACAGTGAAAAAAAAAGTGCCTAGTACTGAATAGTAGTGTTAAGCACTAATGTATTAACGATATAAGAGCAGTTACAACTAAGTAAACATTCTTAAGTAAGTAAACATTCTTAAGAATTCTTTAAAATTTCAATATCCTTTCCATATGACCCAGAAATCCACATCTAGTTATTTACCTGAGAGAAAAGAAAATATATGTCTATTCAGCTGTTCATAGACTCTTTATACTTAATAGTGAAAACCTGGAAACAATCCAAATGTCCATCAACAGTGGAATACATAAATCGTGGTATGTCTATACAATGGAATACTACTTAGCAGTAAGAAAGAACTACTGATAACATGTAATAACATGGATGAATCTGAAGACATTTAACTGAATGAACAAGGCCAGGCACAAGAGATAATGTATTGTATGCTTGATTCTATTTATATGAAATTCTAGAAATGACAAATCTAAATTACAGAGTTGTAAAGCATCAGTGGTTTTCTGAGGCTGAGGATGGGATGTAAACAATTCTTTGTGTTAAATTCCATCTGTTTTAAATGCTTAATGTGATTGCTATTTTCCTGACTGGGTCCTGCCTGAGGAAACAACTTTGTCAAGACATTTGAAAAAGAACAGTGTATTTATTATGCACAAATAAAGTAAGATAAAAAGGAATTATAAAGATACTAGGAATTAGTAAAATAGAAAGTCCTTTGAATAATCTATTGGGAAGATTAAGTTAAATGACTAAAGGCTTCTCTCAAAGAAAACTCCAGGTATACATTACTTCACAGATAAATTCTTCTAAACATTTAAGGAAAAAAGACATCAAGCTTATATAAATTCTACCAGAGAACAACAACAACAACAAAAAAAACGAGGAATGACTTCCCAACTTTTTTATGACTTTAGCATAACTTGAACTTGGAAGACTTGAAGATATTATGGAAAAGGAAAATTACAGGCAAATCTCATAAACATAGGTACAAAAATCCTAAATGAAAAATTAGCATATTAAATCCAGCAATATATACAATAAAGTGTATCATGGTTAAGTAGCTTGATAAGGATTGGAATCATGTTTGAAAATCGATTAATGCCATTTTGCACACTAACAAACAAATGAAATATAAAAGCACATGATCATATCAGTAGATGTAGGAAAAGCATTTGATGAAATACAATGTCCAAATATGACTTACCAAAAAAAAAAACAACTCTTAGAAAACTAGGAATTGGAGACAGCCTTCTTAATCTGATGATAAAGATTTTCTACAAAAGCAAAACAAAACTGTCAGAGACACTGTACTTAACAGCAAAATGCTGAAAACTTTCCTTCCATGATAAGGAATAGAAAGATGTATTCTGCAGATGGCCAATAGGCGCATGAAAAGATGCTCAACATGGCTAATTAATTATTGAAGAAATGCAAATCAAAACTACAATGAGGTAG
>NW_020184969.1:0-2357 GCF_003031525.2 Neophocaena asiaeorientalis asiaeorientalis | reverse complement strand
CCAACGCAGCCAAAAATAAATAAATAATTTTTTTTTTTTTAAGTGATTCATATAAGGCAGCCCCAAACCGGAAGCGGCTAGGTGTGCTCCTCCTACAGAGACTAGGAGCAAGGCTTTTTATGGAGAAGATAAGGAAGCACAGCCTAGAAATTACTTGATTGGCTACAACTTAAACAGTTGCCTTATTTGGGAAAGCCTAGTTGGTTGTTTCTTATTGGTTGTTTTTAAGTTTCATTTTCTAAGGTTCCAGTGCACTGACTCGGGCTTAGGTTTTTGGTTTGCTTGCTAGGTTACCAAGGTATCCTCATAGATAACAAAAGCCACCGCAGCCTAATGGTCTCCTTGTTTAATTATATTAACAAAACTCATCTAAGCCATCAGTACTGTAACCCTACATCTTCTCCAAGCTACTACCTCTCTGTAATAACTGAGGACATCATGCAGAGTCATGACCCATTGTGGCTCAGCTTTTTGACAATCACATTTAAGAACAAGAACACTGACTTGCTGACACACTAAAATGCATGCTGGTGAGAGGGGTGTTACTTTATGAAACCCCCCCCATGCATTCTCTTAAAAATGGATTATGTTATAAGATTTAAAACAAAATGGTATCCCTTCACAGTCATAGATAAAAGGTATTGTCCCAATATTTCATTTTGTTATGCTGTGACCTTTCAATATTTGGCTTCTATGCTATCTTCTTGCAAAGTATTTCTTAACAGAGGGGGTATTTGGTGTACAAGGATAAATTAGGACATGGAACCCCACAATGGGAATTTCTGGGAGATTGAATCTTGCAACTTGTTTTTTCACAAAGTTCTAGAGACTTGTTAACTGCTTTGGGTGTCTCCAGGGTGTCATCAGTTAATTGAACTCTGGCCTTGTAGGAGTTGATTGATATGCAGGTGATTGAAGCAGTGGCAGTGTCTCTTCCTGAAAAACACCAGTTTTTCTCAGCTCCTCCAGAGAAACGTGCTGGTGAGAGAAATGAGTCTGCTCGTTCATAGATCATGTATTACCTACTCATCACTTGGGAGGCGGTGCTTGTCAGGGACAAAATGCAAAAAGATGTAGGAAGAAAGACATTTTAACGCTACAGCACTGTTAGAACACTTGTCATTAACCCATTTCCCCCAAGACATTGCTTGCTTTTTTTTTTTTAAGGAAAACAAGCCGCATGGGGTTTAGCTGGAGCCTGCATATGTGGAGGTGTTGAGGTTTAAATGTGCTTTGGCCCCTAACTTCCTTAAAATAATGAACCATCATTCATTAAGTACTTTCTCTGTGCAGGGCCCACACATGTATAGGCTTTCTGTACATTTTCTTAAATTATTCCTCACCTCAGCCCCATTTAGCAAATAAGCAAAATGAGGTTCAGAAAATTTCCCATGATCTCAGAGCTAGGAAGGGCAGAGCTAGGATTCAAACTGATGTCTGCCTCACTTCAAAGCCAATGAGAAATTCTTGGGAGTTTATTTTATTGCTTCACTTCCTTACCTTTAAAATATATATATGGAAAGGGATAAGAGGAAGCAGTAGAAAAATGGGGGTAGGGTTAATATGTTAATATTCCTGACAAGATTGTCCTGAGCAAGAATTTTATAAGAAAGGTTAAACGTGGATTTGTGAGTGTGTATATACAGTCTCCGCACTTACAAACTGCAAAAATCCCTCAGGGTAAAGGGAAGATGTATCTCGAAGCAAGAGTCTTTTATCATTTTTGACCGACTCTATGGAAAATACACAGCTATATTATGATCCAAACAAGGGGTGGGGGGTCCTAAGAAGCTAGGAAAAGTCTGCAGTTGCCTCTTTATTTAAATGAGAAATTTTAATTCTATGGCTTCAAGATTGCTAAAGTACTGTTTTTTATTAAAAAAGAATTTGCATCGCTTGAGATCTTATGTCTTTTCCACATGCTACGTGGCCTCTGTCCTTGGGGGGTGACACACGTATTTCTTTTGAGAGCTTTGGAAGTTATAGGCAACAACCACTCCACCCTTCTGATAGCCACTTTCAGAAGCGGAGATACTAGCTGTCCATCCAGAAGCCATCCTTTGTCCTACCCTGAGACATTAGGTGTAGCCCGAGAAGAGTGATTTTTGGATTTACCCCATATGTGGTATAAATGATCCTACTCAAGCAGCTGAGGAGTACTTCGCTAGTAGAGCATTTCTTTTAAGGAAGTTGACTTTCCTCTAAGGAATATTAGAGGAAGGTGGTGTCATGTAGTTGAGGGTGGAACCTCCATTGTTCAACCATGTCCATCCCCCATCTCCATCACTTGCTGGCTGTGGAGCTGAGTCATGTAATGTCCTTATGCATTTTTATAAGAGATGATAATTAAAGAATTG